>NC_133617.1:34730201-34802701 GCF_048593235.1 Sminthopsis crassicaudata | reverse complement strand
GGCTCCTCCTGCTTGAATGGCTGAACCCTTTACACTTCTCACCCTCTAGATGATTTTTTTAAATTCTAGTCTCAAGACTCTTACAAGATGGCAGAGTAGATGGAGATCTGTCCTCAGAGCCAGGAAGACTTTAGTTCAAGTCTTGTATCTCAAACCCACTGGATGGGCAACCCGGGCCACTCATTTAAGCCCTTAGTGCCCCCAGGAAACTCTTCAAGACTACAAGTTACCATTGATTTCCACTGGTAGAGAATTTGGGCCCAACTGGAAGTTCTCTACACTAATGAAGTCACAAGCCTGGTCCCTGTGTCCTCTCCATCTTCTCATCAGAAATACACATACACACACAAAATTTTAGAGTTGGAAGAAACCTTGGTAGTCTTTAAATCCAACCCATGCCTGAGCAAGAATCCTGTCTGGAACCCACCCAATAGGTAGACACTCAACTTTTGCTCAATGACCTTTGAGGAGGAAAAGACCAGTTCCTCCTAGCATAGTTTATTCTGCTGGGGGATGGCATTCAGTGAGTCACCATTCAATAGATCTTCAGTCCTTCATTCATTCATTCATTCAACAAGCATTTATTGATAATATACTAGGCAATGAGCTCGACACTGGGGATACAAACACAACTGTCCAGGTTGTAGTTCTAAATCTAGTACAGGTAAGCTACTGTGCAGTAAGAAATGCTGAACTTGCTGATTTTAGAAAAACATGGAAAGACTTGGATGAAATAACGAAGAGTGAAATGAACAGAACCAAGAAAATGTTGTATACAGTAAGCAGCGATATAGTTCAAAAAACAACAATGAATGGCTAAGTTATTCTGTATATACAAGTACCCAAATTATCTACAAAGGGCCTATGAAGGAAGAGGCTACCCACCCCAGAGAACAAGTAATCAATAAAAGTTTGCAGAGTATAGTTTTACAGACATATAATAAATAGATAGATAGTTCTATCTGTGTAATGGCTTTCTCTAGTAAAGGTAGAGAGGATGGGGAGGGAGATAGCTTGGAACTTTAAGTGTAACATAAATAAATAAATAAAATTCTGGGATTTCTCAGAGCCTAAGGGTTTAAATAAATAAATACTTTTAATAAAAATATATCCAAATACTCCCAGGCAAAAGTAATCCCTAAAGTAGTTCAAAAGTTATTCAAATGAAGATTTTAAAAAGGTAAAAACCACTAGCAAAGAAGCTAAAAGCAAAGAGTCAGCAAATTCTCTGGATCTGGCCTCCCTTTTATATTTCTAAAACTGGCATTACATCCTCTTTGCCTAAAGGACTCCCAGCTTGGTCCCAGATCAGTCCATCTGGGGCAAAGTTGCTCAAACTGCCCAGGTCTGTTCCATAAACAATGACAACAAAACTAGTTAAACTTATGAGACTACAGAGAGCTGTTTCATTGGGTCCCAGTAACTGTATTGTCCCAGTACTATTCTGATTGTTCATTGTAGATCTCCAAGAGATTGTTCTGATCCCCAGTTCTGAAATGGGCCCCATAATAAAAAACACAGAGACCGAACTGCCCTGACTCATAATACCTCCCTTTCAAAGATATCACTGTGTTTAATTTATATCTTACTGTCTCATTTTCTTCCACTTAGAAATGTGAGGCAAAACTCCTGTCTTCTGAAATTCCATTGTGATCTCATTACTGTAACTCAACAGTTCCCTTTTTTTTCTTCCACAAACTCCTTTCAACAACAACAAAGAAATTGTTGTGAACTTTGAGCATAATTTAATATGCTACTTATAATATTATTTTAAGTTTATTCATTAAGTGCTTATAATAACTATAATACTTTCATCCCCCAAAGCTAAAACTTAAATTTATTTTGCATAATTATATAATGTAAAATTTTATTCTATCATATTTATGAAAACTATAAATATAAATTTGTGAAAATAATTATGAAATAATTAAAATATTTTATGGGGGATATTCTTTAAGAATTAAAAAAGTAACCCTGCAAGACCTCATTTGCTTATGATTATTTGTAAGACTTTATTAAATTTATTTTACAAATTTTGGGGAATATAAGTAATATTAAATGAAATTGGTTATAACTTGGAAGATGTTTAATATAATATAATAATCATGTGTAAACAATTTCAAAATTAGACTTTTTATTTGAAAAAGAACTTTTGTGATATTTGGCTCAGTAACAGAGAAAAAGACTCAAATATGGTTCCACATCAAATTTCTTTCTGCATTTTGATTTAAAACAAGAATAAAGTGAAAATACTTGCTCATACAAATAGGAGGTGGGAAATGGTAGGGAGGAGAATTTTACAAGCTCCTTTGCTGAGAGGCAGAAATTCATTATTATTTTTAGTCACCAAACAATTATGACATTAAATATTTATTTTTCTATTGGTTAATGATAAGCCCTATACCAAATGATAAATTTGCTTTAAGTTCCATCACATATATTGCTTCATTTTTAGTAATATATATTATATATATAAAACTTTTCTAAAGAAACAATCTCTTCACATACGGCTATTCTCTTCTTTCTTTTGTCCCATTGGCTACATTCAGAAATTCTATTAAATCTTGTTCTATTAAACCAGTGTGGCTAGTTAGTTCATTTCAAAAGAAAAGACAGAGAAGAATAATAACTTAACTTAATGTTTTATTTTTTTATTAAAATTGTTAATTTTATTAAAATTATTTTTTATTTTCAAAACATATGCATAGATAATTTTCATCATCCACCTTTGCAAAATGTTGTTACAAATTCTTTCCCTCCTTTCTCCCCATCCCCTCCCCTAGGTGGCAAGTAATCCAATATATGTTAAACACATACAATTCGTGAAAGATAAATTTAAATCAGGAAACAGTCTTAATGCTGCAATGAGAAGCAATATAAAGTTGTTTCTGCAGAATATTTGTGATGATCTATGCATGCGCCCAGTGATCAGTGATTTCAAACAGCCTATCATTTGTGCTACAAGAATGAAAATTTTTATAACTCGATTGCATGATTTTACAGTGGAAAAGATACAATTATAAGGAATTGATTTTTGTCCTTTGTCCATGAAAAGAAGTGTGATATCAGTGAGGTAATGTCATGACATGCAAGTAAATTGGATTTAAGTGAGGGAGGACTTTGCAAGGTCACCTGCCTCACTTTTCCCTCCAGAATCATCTGGCCAGATATAGATCAGGACAACTGGAAATGGCTCTCCAATGTAAGGGAACAAAGGAAGTGAAGGAGCTACCTTGATACACCATATTAAACACAATTGAGGATATATGTGTGCACCTGACCCATTCATTAGGAACTGGTTTGTGCTTGAATGTGTTTGTAAATAATTTGATGACAGATTGAGAAATCACAAGAACACAGAATTTGATGTAGTTGTTATTACTGTAATTATTCGATCTCTCAGTCACATCCGACTTTCCAGGGGATTTTGTTGGCAAAGATCCTGGAGTGGTTTTGCCATTTCCTTCTTCAGTGGATCCAGTGGATCATTTTGCCAGGCAATCAAACATAAATCGTCCAGAATCACAAAGATAGGAAGTATCTGCAGACTGATTTAAATTTAGGATCTCCCTGACTAGAACCTGAGAGTTCTACCCACTGAGACATCAACTGTCCCTTGTTCTGTGTCAATCAGCCTTGTCTCACTTTTTGTGACTCCATAGACCAACTCATTTATAACTGAGGTCTGGAAGGGTGACCAGGAAAGACCTGTTGCAGAAGGTGAGATCTGAGCTAAGTCTTGAGGGATTCCTGGAGACAGAAGTGAAGAGGAAGAGAATTCCAGGGAGGAGGGAAAGCCAGTAAAGAGAGGTTTAAGGGAGAGGAACAGCAAGAAAGCCAATAATACTGGCTTTTAGACAAAGCCAATGGACAAGAAAGCCATTGTAGAGTACATGGAGAGGAGTAAAGTGTAAGAAGACTGGAGAGTACTTGTGAATGGGCTTTAAAAGCCAGGGATTTCATATGTGAACCTGGAAGTACTAGGGAGCCATTTCAAGTTACAGAGTAGAGGGAAGAAATGGTCAGATCTGAGCTTTAGAAAAGTGATTATAGCATCAATCACTTTTGGAAGTAACACCTCCCATTCCAGATTTAACCATTGCTTACAATAAATAAAAATATGCTTTACAATGACTACATCTGAGAATGTGGGCCACATTGTGCCTTAGTATTTCCCCATCTCCCTGATTTGAAGAGAGAAGTACCTTACATGTTCTCTAGACTATTATTCAATCTCTTCATTTTTTTTTAACAAATGAGGAAAATAGGACTTAGATGGTTCAATTCTCTTGCTCATAGTCATACAGCCATAAGTACCATAGGCAGAATTCAAATTCATGTCTCTTCTGACCCCAAGTTAGAAATATTGCATTTGTATGTCCAATCAAGTCAGTCTATCATTAAGCATTAATTGAGC
The DNA here is from genome assembly GCF_048593235.1 of Sminthopsis crassicaudata. Taxonomy (NCBI): domain Eukaryota; kingdom Metazoa; phylum Chordata; class Mammalia; order Dasyuromorphia; family Dasyuridae; genus Sminthopsis; species Sminthopsis crassicaudata. The sequence continues at coordinate 34,798,284 of NC_133617.1, read as the reverse complement.
ATCTACCAGGGGGCAGGTATTATGCTAAGCACTGGAAATATGAAAAGAGACAATATTCAGTGCTCACCCTCAAAGATCTTCCAATCTAACAAGAATGTACGAACAAGACATAGCCAGGATAAGCTGGAGGTGGTCAACAGAGAGGAAACAGCATCTCCATTTTACAGGGTCAGTGATGTAAAGGGACCTACCCTCAATTACTTGGCTTCCCAAGGCCAAATACAACAAAATAAATACTATATAATTCTATCTCATTAAAAAATAAACTATTTGGGGCACAGGGAAAAGAACATGAAAGCAGTAGTTCCCAAAGTATAAGAAAAGGAGGAGGAGGAGGACCCCACTCCCCCTGCCTCCTGCTCAGTACAAAAACTCCCAAACTTGTCACCATTAGCATTCCTGGAATTTGCCACTGAAAGATAATTTGCATTCTCATTGTGGCTTTTTCAAAATGCTCTGTCTTGGAGGAATTTTCATGAAACTGCTGAAGAAAGAGAACTCAGTTCTGTCTCTGATCTGTTCATCTCTGTGAACATCATGCCAGCCAAGCTCCTAGGGTCATGTGGAGAATGAGAAAAATGTCCAAATCCCTGCTAAGATAGTAAATGCCAGCACAGAACATATTAGTACCACAAAAGTTTTAGGCCGAGCAAGAAGAAGACTGGTGATATGTCCTAGCATGAGGAAAACAGATGAAAACCCCCCTGGGGAGCTACCGTTCACTCAAAGAAATAATTTCCCCAAATATAATATAACCCAGAACATCGTACATAGAAATAATTTGCTGAATTGTTGTAAGTCAGATTCTCTTGTACCAAACTAAAATACCCAGCATGCCTTTGTTGCCACAAAACAAAAATAAGTGAACCATTAATAAGCGCTTAAAAGTCAAGATGCACAAAGATTCCATACACCAAAGCTTTACCTACCATCTATTGACTATATTGTTATTAATAATAATAATTTATTGATACTAATTATTAATAGTATTATCATTAACCTTTGTAGTATTAATATTTTATTATTTGTAATTATTATTAATATTGTTAACTATTTGTTGTTGATTATTAATATTAACTATAAATTTCTTTTATTATTCATTTTATTATTAATATTATTATTAACTACCTACTACTTAGAAGGCCATGGTCAGCTACATTTCTGGACATCCTACCCAGGAATTTGGATGAGAACATATTAAGGAGAGAACAATAAGGAGGCAGTGACTGTGGCAAAAGACTGACCTCAAATGTTGTCCAAATGATCCATCGTCTAACAAACAAACAAAAAACCTGAGTTGGGAAGAACAAAGAGGCTGTGGCTGACCCATTCCAGGCTGCCGCCTTTCTCACTGAGGGTAACATATATGAGACTTTAATATTGGAATTCTGATATCAGCTTTTTTCATAGTCTTCTCTCTTTCAATTTCCCCATGTCCAACAATAAACCTGAAAGATGATTCAGATGGGATGAGGTAAGGGCCTTCACCAGTATGGTGGCAGTACCTTCTGGGTCACAGCCTCTCCACACTCCAGTCCACCTTCCACTCAGCCATCAAAGTGAGCATCCTGAAGCTCCAACTTCATCACCTTTCTGCTCATTAAGCTCCAGGGGCTCCCTGTCACCTCCAGAATCAAATATCAAATTCCCTTTTTTAGCTTCTCAAGGCCTTCATAACCTAGCTCCCTCAGTCTTTCTGATCTATACAACTTACATGCCACACATATTCTTCATATACAGCAATATCACTAGCCTTTTTACTGTTCCTAAAACAAAACACCCCCTCTCCAGACTCCAGACATTTTCTCTGATGGGCTAGAATGCTTTCCCTTTTCACCTCTGCCTCCTGGTTTCCCTGAAGGCTCAGAGAAAATATCACCTTCTACCAGAAGCTTTTCCTAATTCTTTTCATTCCAGTACCCTTCCTCTATTGATTGTTTTCTCTTTATCCTGTGTTTATTTAGATTTCCTTTTTATTAAAAAAAGGGAGGGACGATGCATCCATAACAATTAAACTACCTGCTTGGGAGATTTGGAAAATCATGGTCCTTGACTGGGTAAAGCTCATTTTGGTTAGTGGCCTTTCCCCTTCCCTGTTTAATTGTGGATTTCTACCCTCCCAACTACCTCGCACACACTTTTTGTATGTAATGGAGGGACTGGCCAATGAGCCCTGTCTCTAGGATAGGCAGGGTGCCATAGAGGCTGTGAAGGGTTTATTTTGGGGGGAACCATGATGATGGGAAATAAAGACTACTCTGGAGAGACTTTCAAGCATTGGTAGACATTCCCTAACTGGTTCTTTCCTGTAGTCAATGGCAGCCTCTTTGACTCTCCAGTTTCAAAACCAGCACTAAGAGCTCCTTCAGAAGGCCTTTGAAGCCTTAGCATTCTCTCTTGGTTTGGGCCTTTTTCATTGGTTGGCTTTCAGGCTTATGGTATCCAATGATATGCAATGGGTGTAGATGGGGGACTTGCCTCTTCATCCCATCCTAGACTAACATGTGACCCTGTGAATACAGGCTTTGGCTATTTTCCTGCCTCATGATCCATTGTTTCATTTTACATGAAGGGATGGGAGGCTCCTACCTTGTGAGTTTCAAAAGGTCAGGAAAAGGAGGTCCAGGTATCTGGAAATTAAGTTTATAACCAGGTCTTTCAGTCAGTCCTGCAGTGATGCTCAGAGGAGCCAGGAGTCTTAGAGACCCAGACCAGGGATAGCTAACAATGCCCGGCTCAATAAATATTGATTGAATGACATGAGGACTCATCTAGTAATAGTATAGTATTTGGACATGATCCTGGTGGACCCAGAGCAAGATATAAACTGTTAAGTCTGAGCCCACTCTCCCCAGAACCACTGGAAATGTAGAGAAGAGTGACCCTGAGGCATTGGGGGGAAATTTTATGCTATTGTTTTCCGTCCTCAAAGTAAATCTGGAAAAGCTAATCAATGCTAATTGTTTAAACAGGAAGTAAGCCCTCTAGTACCTGGTGGCTAACAGTTAAGAAACATACCCAAAATGGAGTTTAAATCAGGAGCAATAAAGAAGAAACATCCTTCAAAAGTACCCAAGAACCTTAAGGAGTGATGTTAACTAATGATAAAAATAAGGGAAATACACAAAGGGGGTTTCAAACCAGGAATAGTAGAAAAGAAATCCCCAAGAATCTGAGGTGATATTAATTAGTGCCTATGGGGATGGAAAACACCCAAAATTAGGGTTCAAGACTGAATCAGTAGAACAGCATACTCCCAGAAATCTTGCAGGACCATGAGGAACTAGTGTGAGCAGCTTGACTCCTGAATAATGAACCCAGAGAGATACTGACTAAAGACATATATTGTATATACTTATATAGTTTCATGCTATCTCTCCCACTAGAATATAAGCCCCTTTGATGAGGTTAGTGGCACTCAGAGAGTTGTTAAAATCCTCTTATGGTCAGCACAGGCTCGCCATGAAAGAATTCACGAAACCTGAAATAATAATTGGCAAAAATGGAAGTTTATTGTTGGATAGGAAGCCAGTTCTGCTAAAACACTGACTTCTTTAGTGGCAGAGTCCTATTAGGGAAATGGAAGCTGGCACTGAGAAGAGGAAGACTTCTCAGGGGGCAGGGTCCTGGCAAGATGCTTTGGACCTTCTGCAAGGAGTGAGATTAGAAACTGCCCTTTAAATGGAGTCTTGAGGCTTCAGGTTGAAAAGGAAGCCAAGTTCTCAGACCTAGACGCTTATTGGTCTCCAGCCCAGATCTCCTATTAGAATTCACAACACTTCAACAGGATGCTTATTTCTAATTGAATCAAAGCGTCTGGCATCCCTGAAAGATAACTTATCTGGGGAGAGACTCCAAAAGGGAAAACAGATCAAAAGGGAACACAGTTTCAGAGTGATAATCTTAAAGGGAACAGTTTCAGTAAAGGCAACAGTTTCCCTCCCCCTTCACCTTGAGCACAGAGCTGAGTAAGCAAATGCATAATAATCGCTCATTGATTAATTCTATCCCATATAACAACTGGCCATTTAAACGGGGGCCTCTGCTATAACATGAGCTCATTGCACTTTTTTAGGGAGGAGACAGTGAACTCAATTCCTGCTGATTCTCAAGGAAACATAGAGATAACCCAATCCTGCCCAAGATGCTGGTGAGCTTGGTGAGGTGGAAAGGATCTAGGGTTGGGTTGCTTAACCTGGGGATCAGGAACTCATTTTTCAATTTTTGATAACTGTGCTTCAAATAATGTGTTTTCTTTGTAATTCCATGTATTTTATTTGATGTATTTAAAAGCACTATTCTGAAAAGGAACTTAGAGTTTTTTTTCAATTTTCTAAAGGGTTCCAAGCCAAAAAAAAAATGTTAAAAACCCTTGTTCTAGGATATCAGCCACATTGGGGGAGGGGTATTCAACCTGACATTCAGCACTTCTGTGGTGTCCCACAATTCCAAGGTAGACTGCCTCTAAATGTCTGATCCTATAAAACTCTTGAAAAAGGTTCCCACTGAAGTCAGTGAAACTGGAGATTGTCAGCCCCTCCCAGTCTCCATCAATCATTGGGAGTCAACATGGGAGATTAGCAATGGGCAAAAATCCAGGTGGAACAATCAGGTAATGACAGTTTGGGATCCCTGGCGCTTTAAGAGCTAACAAGGGGATCTTCAGTGTGTGCTGTGGGGAATAGACAGGTCCAGCTTGCCAGAAGGGAAATGGGAGCTTCCACAAAAGACCAATTGTGGGGCTCGGGAAGTCTTTCTAGAAGCATCAATCATGTGTCACCTGGAACGGTTTACCCCTAGGACAATGCCATGTGGGAGAAAGGGATGGGGAGGGAAGATGAGGGATCATTATAAAAGGAGGAGGAGAAAGAGCCCCAATAAGGCCATGAACCCGAGCCATACTTTTCCCCAAAGCAACTAGTGGAAAGGAACTCCATTCTGTGGGGGTGATCATGTTGGGAAACTCTCAGAAGGAAGAAAACGATTTGAGAGAGATGAGGAAGATAGAAGGGGAATTCTCACCAGTCTCATAAGCTCATAATAGTTGTGTGGTACAGGACAAAAAAGGTTTGTACCTTCGTTTCCAGCATCTGTAAAATGGGAAACCTTGAACAAAAAGATCCCTAAGATTCCTTTCAGCTATGACCTATGAAAGAAACAGATTCTGAGCCTAAAACCTGCAGACTCCCAACCAGTGCCACTGATGACCTGTGAGACATTTTGAACATCTCCCAGTTTCCTCATCTGTAAAGGAGGGAATTGGACAAGATAATCCCTTCCACCTCAAGAACTGGGCTTTTGTGAGCTGATAATATTTTACATAAAGCATTTTATATAAATTTTTCTTCTTTGAAACTTATGGATAGGTATTATTAGCCCCATCTTAAAGAGAAGAAAGAAAAAGTCTCCAAGGAGCAAAAGACTGTCTTAAAGTCATACAGGTAAGAAATAACAGAGGCTGAAAGCAAACAAGAGTCCTATCTACTCTAAGTTACCTGGAGAGCTGATTTTTAAATTTTCATCGAGACTTGAAATCAGCAGATGCTACAAATCAGGGCTTGATTTATTGATTTAAGAAAGTGACAAAGAAAATGTTAATAATACAGAGTGATCTCAAAAGATGTCAGGAACGTCTAACTGAGATCATATTACTTGTCCTCTCAATAGGTGGCAAAGAGGCTGAAAGAAGAGAGAGAATTGGTTACTTGAAATTTTTTTTTTGAAAAGTAGAATTGCTATATTTTTTATTTTCTCCAGTTACATATTAAAAACAATTCTTTATTTATCATTTGTGTTTTAAGTTCCGAGTTTCAAATTCTATTCCTCCCTCCTGCCCCCTCTGAGAAATGAGCATTAGATATAAAGTATAATTGGGTTTTTTTCAATAAATAAAATCACAATTTTGAAAAGTGTCAGGAGCACTTTTTAAGGGCGGTGAGATGGTTATTAAATATTTACTAACATATCTCCTGCCCCAAACCTCATCCATGAATAGTTTCGTGTACTACCTCCTGTAATCCATTGATTTTTCTTACCTGGCAGGAGAGAGTTGGAAATGAGTAAGAGAGAGAATAGACTTTCAATATGCCCCTTGTAGAGCGAGATCCAGATGAGTTGACCAGAATGGATGGAGAGAAATAGTTTCCATGTCCACCCCTTGCAGAGACATTATATTTATTCTTCAAGGAATTAAAGGCTCTCCATTCCCAGTAATAGATGTGACATGTTGGTCAGATGGATCCAGTTTTATTCCTGCTTGGAGACATTATACCAGGCTCCAGTGAGACAGGGACTCAGGTAGAGTTTCAGAATCTGTGATTTCAATGATGTGGGTCTGCCCTCTTCCACCAAAGCATATTAACCAACAACTCTTTTACAATTAGTCATAAAGATACATTTCTCTGATCGGGTGTGGGAATAGGGGGAAGAGATCCCCTCTGCTCGGAGATGCAGGTCCAATGCAAAAGAATTCACAAACCCAAAAAATGTGGCAAAAAGGGAATTTTGTTATTCACTAATAAGGAAGCTTGCTTAGTGAGCAAAAAACCTCATTAGGAATTTGGCCCTGAGAAGCCAGCTTTGCTAGGAAGACAGACTTCTTATAGGTAAAAAAGTCCTGTTAGGGAAATAACAGAAGTTAACACTGAGAAGAGAATATCTTCACAGTGAGCAAAATTCCTGGCAGGCAGCTTTGCCAAGAAGAGAACTTCCTTGGCAAAGCAAGGCAAATTCTGCAAAGATTCGGGCTTCAGAATTGTATTTTCTTATCAGTCTGAGGCTTGGACTTCAATCAATGCCCCAGCCTAGATTTCCAGTTGAAAAGAGATTACTTATCTTGGAGTTTCCAGCCACTCAATAGGACTATGAGGCCGAGATCTCCAACTGAATGAGACCACTTCCCTTGGGGAGGACGATGTCTGGGAAAGGCATGCTTTTCCCAGGGAAGAGCCTGAGACCCCGAATCTGCCTTCTTTTACAGATTAAAGGAGACACAGTTTCAGGGTTTGCCCCATCATGATGACTTAAAGTCTGCAAAGCCCCTTCTTCATATCATTCTGTGAAGTTGGCAGTAGGAAATTTTATACCAATTTTACAGATGAGAAAACTGAACCCTTCCAGCTTACATTTAGATGTTTCCAGGAGAAACCGGGGGCATGGGGCAAATTGTTGTGATCGATGTTTAACGACCAGCTGCCTGGAGGGGGAAATGTACCAACAAGATGCATTCTGTCCATCACTTTCTTGATTCAAGACAACGAACAAAACAAGAAATCAAGCCCTGATTTGTGCATTTCATGATTTTCAAGGTGCACATGCTCACTTTGAAAATTTAACCACCTGTTCGGAGGGGCTGTATGAGCTGACTACAGAACACTCATGAAACACAATAAAACCAATTCCAAGTTTATCCCAGAAAATAAGCTGGGGGTTAGGTGTGCTAGTTGGTGGGGAAGGGGTGGTGAGGGGAATGAGTGATTTGTGGGTTCCCCCAAGATTTAACATAATCCATAAGCCCAGATAGATCATGGAGTGTTCGACTATAATAACATGAGCATGACCATCCTGAACGATCCCTTGCAGATGTTTTCATTTGCACTTTTTAAATTTAAGTCTGTTCCAACATCCACACTTACACTCACACTCACCCCCAGATTTTTCTAAATAACTTGCACGGAACACCTTTCAGCCAGAGACAAGCCAACTGGGGCTTTCATGTTTGGAGGGCTGGGTTTTTCCATTTGGGAGAACACAGGTTTATTTAGAAAGAGAAGATTCTCAGCTTGCTTTCAACCATCCTCATCTTACATCCCTGGCTCCAAATACTATATTGTTTCAGTTTGACAGCTGGTCTCTCCCAAACAGAGAGAGACCTAACATGCTACCAGAAAGCAAGAAAGAAGGAGGAGGGAAAAGGGGGGGGAAAGATAGAGAAATAGGCAAACCATTTCCTGCAATGCAACTCAATCCAAATTGACTTAAAAATAGCCAGGAAATCCACACCTAAGAGACCTGCTAAAAAAAGATCCCCACCATGGGCCCCCAAAATGCCAAGATCTCGTTTGTCTGCGTCTTTGGCCACCGGCCAACGGGACACAAATGGAAAGCTTTAAACCACAGGCCTCAATTGGTGTCAAAAGGGAAAAGTTTGGATTTGAATGTTGAGTAGCAGAAAGAAATGTGGCTGAAGGTTCCAATCATCCGATCATCTTTCACAGAGAAAGGAAAAAAGAAAAAAAAAAGATTCTTGGCAGGGCAGAAATTTAGGGGAAGCTAATGATCAACTGCACCTCCATGACTTAGAAGGATGATTTCTAGAGGTTCTTTCCAGAAAAGCATAAAAAAGATGACTTCTCGATGTACCAACCAGTCCCAGGGTTCTATGCTTGAATCTATTGGCTCATTCATCATTCACCTGCCTCTAGGAATTGTTGGAAGTGATTTCTATTTATTATCCCCCTCATATATATTAATATATAACATCTTCCTAGATTGAATATAAGCTCTTTGAGGGCAGCATCTTCCAAGTACTCTCAGCCAGCACAGGAGGGCCCCAAGTCTCAGGAGTCAAGAGTTTTGGAATCGAGGGTTGCATGTGGATTTGAAGATGGAAAGAAAACAAAAACATTTCCATGGGACCTCTAAGGCATTCTAGTCCAATCCGCCTATTTTATAATTGGGCAAACTGAGGCACAGAGAGGGAAAGGGACTTGTCCAAGATCCATAAGGGACAGTCTTCTGACTCAAAATCCAGAGTTCTTTTCTACTCTACCTCATGTAAATTTTATTATTCAGATTTTTTTTCCAGTTCATGAGTGGGAAAAACTCTCCATTCCCCATCTTAACCAGGTCCTTAGAATCCAAATCCAGGATTCATTCCCTTGTACTAGAGGGGAGGATAATTTGTTCTTGATGTTCTGAAAGTATTTGAAGTTCTGTTAATAGGGAAAGGGATTAGCTGTAATTCAATTTCAATTCAATGAACATTAATTGTGTGCCTTTTAGCTAAAAAAAAAACACACACACACACACACACACAAGAAGAAAAAGGAAATCAGCCCTTTCCCTCAGGAAGTTTACAATCTCCAATCCTGGTTTCCCTGATACCTAATTGTTCTATTGTTTATATGTTCTGTACTTAGCACAGAGCCTGACCTGTAACTACAGCCAGGAACTTAATACGTGGTGATTGATTGATTAGCTCTAGATTCAGCACCCTGACCACTCTAGCAGGATGCCCCTCTTGGGGAAATGAGACATGGGAGTCAGCCACCAAGGAAAGACCCTGTCAGCAGCCCAGGAAACTGAGACAAGAAGTGGTCTGGAGCAAGTGGTACCCTAACTGCAGGACAAGTCATATCTATAGCAAGAAAGCATTTTGAAACAGACTCCAGTCTCCTGTTCTAGATCTTAAACTTTTTTGACTCACGACCCTTTTTTATCAGAGAAATTTTTACGTGACCCTGCATGTATAGGTATATAAAATAGGTATAAAAATCAAACATTTACTGATAAAAAATCATAAATTCATGACCCCCACTTTTAGTTATGAGAAACATTTACTGATAATAAATTATAATTTCATGACCCCCACTTTCAGTTATGAGACCCCATATGGGGTCATGAACCACAGTTTAAGAAACTGAGATCTAGAAGTCCAAAAGCAGTTTTGGATCCACCTTCCAATTAGCCTAGTCACTCATAAAATGATGGTGCTATAGGAAACCTTTTTCTTTTTGTCCCTGAGCCTGTCCCTGCTGCTGTTATTGCTATTGTTGTTAATCAGTCATGCTGACTATTTGTGACTTGATTTGGAGTTTTCTTGGCAGAGAAATTAGAGTCATTTGCCATCTCCCATTCATTTTACAGGTGAGGAAACTGAGGCAAAAAGGATTCAGTAAGTGACTTCCCCAGGGTCACATAATTAGTAAGTATCTAAGGTTGGATCTGAGTCCTCCTGACTCCAGTCTCAGTGATCTATCTATCTTCTCCCCACTCCTCCCAAAAAAAGGCATCTTTATTTAGCATTGAGTTTGTTTTCTGCCTGGGGTGAAAGTGGGAAGGGAAGAGAAATGAATATAAATTATCCTCCCAAATATATACTTCTTGTCTTTATTATTCCTAAATTTGCATTCCCTGTTTTGCATAATTTCATGTGTAGAATTGATATCATCTTGCTTGTCTTTTCAGTGGGTCAGGGAAAGTTTAGTAAGAAGGAGTGAATTTGGAATTTTAAAAAAAATGTTCAGAGTAAAAAAGAAATAATTTTTAAATGTATTTCCTGCTCTCTCCCTGTCTCTCTGTCTCTCTGTTTTTGCCTCTATTTTTCCATCTCTCTGTCTGTCTCTCTGTCTGTGTCTTTATCTGTCTCTGTATTTTTCTGTCTATCTCTGTGTCTTTCTGTCTATCTTTGTGTCTTTCTGTCTCTGTCTCTCTCCATCTCTGTCTCCTATCTCTCTTTATCTGATTGACTCTCCCCCCTCTCTCTTTCTGTTTTTCTTTATCTGTGTGTGTGCCTCTCTCTGTGTGTTTCATTGAGTGTCTCTCTGTCTCTCTGTCTCTATCTGTCTCTCTCTGTCTCTCTATCTCCCTCCCTATCCCCCCCTCTCTGTCTCCCACCGTCCCCTGCCCCTGCCTTGGTCCCTATTTTTGTTTCTGGGTCTCTTTTTTCTATCTCTTTCTGCTCCATAACAATTCGAACCTAGCATTGTTTCCCCTCTCTCTACAGTGCTGGAGACACAGAAGAAAAAGACAGGAAAATAAGATCAAAAGACCATGAATCTAGAATTCAAGAGGAGGCCTCAAAGGCAATTGAGTCTGACCCCCTCATTTTAAGAAGAAGAAAATGAAGGTAAAGAACTTGCCAAACATCACCTAAGCAGTAAGTAGCAGAAACTGGATGTGAAATCAGATGCCCTAAAGAATTTCCCATTCTGATCCCAGAGCTGCCAAGAGTATTTCAGGAAGATACATCTGTCAGGATGGTTTTGGTTTTTTTCAGCCTGAAGGAGAATGATGGTGGTGTGCTAACCCAGAATACAAGAAACTTACTGAATAAGTTGTGGGACTTGCCCTAAAAATTTCCATTTCCCTGGAATTTGTCAGTCACTTTATTTTAGCATTCCAGGCCTTTCAAAGGGTTCCACTTTTCCTAGCCAACTTTGAGATAATCTGCTCACAGTTTTAAATGCAACAGAGATGAGCATCTTCCTCCCCCGGCACACACCCAATACAAGTGATAGCACAGAACTTGGTCAGACAGGGCACATGGCCCATGGAACTAGATTCACTCTAGCCTCCTGCAGAGAAGACAAAAGGAATTTTGCTGATTGGTCCCTAGTGACAGGGATCACCCTGATGACAGACTGATTGGGGCACAAGAGGATGGGACCTCCTCCTTGTGATTGAGGCACAGGAGGATGGAACTGCACTCCTTGTGGTCCATAATAGGGGGTTCTGAAATGGATATCCCCACTCCCCACTCATCCTTTCTCTTCCTTGGAATTAGGATTAGGGGAGAGGTTCCTCTCCTGTCACTCCAGCTGCAGAAAATACTAGTAAATATAGTTAGAACCAGACATAGAAACTGAGAAAGACATGAGAGAGGAGAGAGAGGACAGACAGAGAGAGAGAGAGAGAGAGAGAGAGAGAGAGAGAGAGAGAGACAGAGACAGAGACAGAGAGAGACAGAGAGATAGAGAGACAGAGAGAAAGAGGAAAGGAAGGGAGGGAGAAAAGAGAAAGAGTCATGGGAAAGTGAGTCAATGGCTTTGTAACATTCTTTCTATTTCTTTTTCAGAGGACAGAAAACACTCCACCCACAACTCTCTTCTACACCCCAAAGTGGGGTTTTTTCCTTTATCTTGCAGAATAGAGGTCTATGGTGTCCTTGGCCATCACTTTCTGACCATTCCTCTAGAGATTTGGATTCCACTCCTGGACTGCCTTCCACAGGGGATTTTGCTCTCTTTTCCTGTCTTCCAAAAACTCTGGAAAGCATTGTCTTTCTCCATTAAAATGGAAGCTCCTTGAGGGCAGGAATTTATTTCCCCAGAACTTAGCTCAGCATACAGCAGGTGCTCAATAAATGTCCTTTCTATCTATCTCTTCATCTATAAATTTATCTATCTTTCTGCCCTAAATCAAGAACTATCTTAAGAATGGATGCTCCCCAGCCTTGACATTACTTTGTGGATAAACCCAAGTTTGAGAGATTCTGAATTCAAGAGTCCAGAGTTAGATTTGCTGTACACAGAACTTCTAGAGGAGAAGGGGATTGCAGTGAGGAAGATCCCTCAACAGGGTAACTAAAGCCATACAAGTGTCCAGATCTTCACCATCCCTCCACAGTAGCATCAAGTTGCTTAGAATGGGCAAAGTTCCAACATGAATCAAGAGTAATTGTTTAAAGAAAAGTGTCATAAGATCATTGACTTAGAGATCATGAATCTAAGTTCTTCATTTTGCAGATAAGTAAACTGAGGCCTGACAAGAGGTAAATCAACCAGCCCGAGGTCATACAAATTTCCTGGGAAATCTGGGCACGATGGGCTGTTTGAGTCTTTTTTGTTTGCCAGATTTATTCACATGCCTGTAAGACTTTTGTATAATGTATTTTACATCAGTATATTACTGACCCTCTTGGAATTGAACCTGATTTGTGACAGTACAGAGGTCCTTAAGGTGAGGGGGAGGGGAAGGTTGAGTCCACTGGATCACTTTAAAACAACCACCAAGGAACAAATAATATTTATTGGAGGAACTTTGAAAAAATAGCAAAGTAGAACACTATTGAAGAAGCTGTGAATTAATTAAATTACTATGGGAAATAATTTGGAATTTCAGGAGAAAAATTTGTTCATAACCTTCGACCTAATGATCCCATTTACTCACATAGAACAAAGACATTAGGAAAGGTCCCATCTAGATAAAAACATTCCTAGAAATCCTTTTCTTATAAGTAGCAGAGAACAGGAGGGAAAACATATGCCTGTTGGTTGGGAAATAGTCAAACAAGCTATGATATATAAACATAAATATGAATGTCCATTGAGAAAGGATGAATATGAGAAGCTTAGGAAGACTTGTCTGTACTGATGCAGAGCAAATGAAGCAGAAACATAAGAACACACATTATTGACTGCAATAAGTATAAATTTAAAAGAATTTTAAAAGGAAGCCCCAGTGAATAATTGTGATGCCCACATATTTATATATAAATATAATGGAGTTATGATTGTGCTTTGAGAAATGGTGAACATGAGAAATTTAGGAAGACTTGTTTGAACTGATGCAGAGCAAATTAAGGGGGAAAGGGAATGAAATATACCTCCCTCCTCTTTGTACTAGTTACTCAGTGGACAGAGCATGAGATCTGGAGTAGGGAAGACACTACCTCAGGCACTTAACAGTTTGTGATCCAGGGAAAAGCACTTATTTTCTTTCTGGCTCAGTTTCTTCATCTGTAAAATGGGAGTAAAAGCAGAGTTGTGGTGAGGATTACATGATATAATGTAATATAATATAATGACATAATGATTTTAAAGCACTTAGCATAGTGCCTGGCACATAAACACTAAATAACCATTGTTATTATAATGAAAAAATAATTGCATTAATATGCATATTAATACAAAATTAGATAATATTTATAGAAGGCTTTATATATTTTGAAGTACCATGTAATGAAAATCATTATGATGACTATTAAGAAATAATCAAGGGATATTTCTGGGCCCTATTGGCATCTTTGTGTTGTCAAGAGAAAGCAAAGAAGACCCTCACTACATGAGGTGGACCTCCATGGCAAAATTACTGGAGAACAAGGACAGAAATCTCACAACACGGGCAAGCTTCAAGGGTCCATGACGTACTTCCCTTGAGGGGACATCCACATCTAGGAGATCAAAAGCTACATAGGTAAAAGCCAAAACTCCAGAATGCTGGGGGTGAGAGTGTCACTGATCTTCAACCAGTTGAGTCATGTATAACTCTTCTACCACTTGGGGTTTTCTTGGCAAAGACACCAGAATGGTTCATCTTGTTTTACAGAGGATGAAACTGAGGCAAACAGAGTAGCATGACTTGCCCAGGGTCAAAAATCTAGTTTGGCCAGATTTGAATTCAGGTCTTCTTGATTCCAGACCTGATAGTCTATCTACTATGGAGCCACCTTGAACTCTTTTCCCCCCCTCCCCCCACTCCCACCCAATTCCTTGACCATCTCTTTGCACTTTGGTCTGCGGTGGTGTGTCGTAGATTCAATTGGAGACTAGAGACTTGGGATCCCAGCTCTACACTTATAATCTGGGTGACTATGAATATATTACTTGACTTCCATGAGCCTCAGTTCTCTCATCTGCCAAATGAAAGTAATAGTATTTATATCACCTATGTGCAGAGTTGGTGTGAGACTCAAACAAGGTCATGTGTGTAATGTTCTTTGCAAACTTTAGAGCGCTTTAGAAATGTTCATTATTATCTGAGCCCTACTGTAGACAGCTTGGGATAATTCTGCCAGAGTCCAACGCCAGGGGGAGAGAGGGTTCTAGATAGATAGATAGATAGTTTGGATGGATGGATAAATAGATACAGATATAGATAGATAAATAGATGGATGGATAGAGATAAGATAGGTGATAGATGGATAGATAGATGAAAATAGATAGATAAACAAATATAGATAGATAAGTGGATAGATATAGATAGATGGATACAGATTGATGGATAGATAGATATAGATAGAGATAAATATATTGAGAAGGATAGATACAGATAGGTGATAGATAAACAGATGGATGGATGGATGGATGGATGAAAATAGATGAATGGATAGAGAAATATAGATAGGTAGATAGATAAATGTGTATATGTAGATAAATGGATGGATATAGATAGATGGATGGATGGATGGATGGATGGATGGATGGATGGATGGATGGATAGATGAATGAAAAGATATAGATAGATGGATGGGTACATAGATGGGAAGATATGGATAGATAGATGGATAGGTAGATATAAAGAGATGGGTGATAGATAAATAGATAGACGGATGGATGGATAGATATAGATAGATGAATGAATAGATATGGATAGATAGATGGATGGATGTAGAGGGCCAGGAGGTAAGAATCCATTTCAGGTTTTGAAACTTAGTATAGCTTGGCTCACCAACTTCCCTTTTCTGTATACAATAGCAAGACCGACTTACTAATATACTGATAAAGATCCTGGCGCCTAAAGCAAAATGCAAACTCAACTATATAATAGATCAAAGACATACCTTTGAACTTTGGACAGGAAAAACAGCCCACAATAGAGACTAAAGGCATTTGAGAGATATGTACTTGAGGACATTGGTATGATAATTGTGCTCCAATGTGTATCACAACTATTTATATCTCTGCTGAAGTGGCCAAAATCATACATCTCAGTAGATTGGGCTTGTTAGAAAAGGGAATATCAAAGAGTGTACTTTGGCTCTATAAGCATTGGAAACACACACACACACACACACACACACACATATATATATATATATATATATATAAAATTTGTCTCTCTGACCAATAAATTGGAAGATTTCATAAGGAAGTCTTTCACCTGGCTCCTGATTCTCACACTCTTATCACTACTGGAGCTGGACTCTAACAGATGAATGGATATAGACAGATGGGTGATAGATGGATAGATTGATGGATAAATATAGATGGATAGATAGATAGATAGATAGATAGATAGATAGATAGATAGATAGATGGATGGATGATAGAGCAAGCTATTTAAGGGTAGAGTTGGAAGGGATACCAGAGATTATCTGGTCTAATCATCTAGTTTTATAGATAAGAAAAAACCCTCAGAGAAATAAAGTGATTACTTAAGGTCACACAGATTGGTTCTTTTTTCTGCTGGGTATTTGGAAGAGCCAATCTAAGGATTCTCCTTCCCGGACAGATGGTAGCAGCATCAGCTCTGGGGCTTAGTGCCAAGTGAACTGAACACAATTATAATTATAATAAAAGCTAACATTTACAGACTGCTGGTCTTCATTCTTCTCCAGGCTCCATTCTTGGCTTTCCATGCCTCTTCTGCCATGTTACATAATTCTTTTCTCCTTGGAAACTAACTGTAATCAACCAATAAACATTTGTTAAGCACCTACTTTGTGCCAGGTCTGTGCTAAGTGTAAGGGTTATAAAATGAGGGGAAAAAACAGCCCCTGCCTTCGAGGATTCCACCCTTGGATTCTTCACACTGGAAGTACTCTCTCCAATGCCTCCCCATCCCAGCCCTCTTCCTCCAATTGATAGGTTCCTCTCAGAACCTCCATTTTAAGGAAAATACCCAGGTCCATTGTCTTTATTCCTTTGCAGGCGGCACTTGTGACTCTCCCAATTTTTTCTATCATAGCTGGAAACCTATTCTCTTTGTCTCTCTCCACCCCCCAGCATCCTAGATTTTCATCATTCTTTTTGTGTTCTGTCTTCCCCTATTGATTAGAATGTAAGTTCTTTGAAGACAAGAACTGTCTGTATACTTGTATTTATATTCCCAAAACTTAATAGTGCCTGGCACACAGTAAGAGCCTAATAAATGATTGGTGACTTGACTTTAAGGTTTTCAAAGCATTTTGATTATCTCAGTATTATTATAGCATTATTTCACTTAAGTCTCATAACAACTCCAGGACGTAGATGCTATTATTAAACCCATTCCCTGGCAAGTCTCAAAATCAAATCTTCCTGACAGCAGATGTAGAATTCTATCCATTTCACCACCTTCTGTCCATACTATTTCCCTGCAAGATCGATTGCAAATAAGTTTAGAATTTTGAAAACTGATTCATTCATTCGACAAATATTTCTATAGCACTTACCATGTTCCAGGCATTGTGCTAAGTGCTAAGAATACAAAAAAAAAAAAAAAAAGGCAAAAGACAGTTCCTTCTCCCAATGAGTTTACATTCTAATGATGAAATCAACATGTAAATAAATTTGTTCAAAACAAACTACATATAGGAGAAAAAGGAAAAAATTCATGGAGAGAAGGCGCTGCAGTTAAAAAGGTTAGAGAAGACTTCCTCCCAGTCGTGCATCCAGATTCTCACCATTTTTGATACAAGAATACTCACACGTTCTCTCGCCAGTTCCTCCCTCCCAGCCTAAATGTCTAATCAAAAAGATGCTATGTATTAAGAACTTCAAGTCATGATTTCCACTCCTAAAGAGCTTGGAGCACAAGCCAAAAATGAAATGATTATTTTTATAACCCATTCCAAAGAAAGTAAGTTCACTTTCTAACCATAACGACCCAGAAAATTCAATTATTAATTATAGTTCAAGCCCAAAATAATGACCTCTGGATTCCTTGGGTAACCACTTCAAATCGCTTTGTTTTGGGAGGCTAGGGAAAGGTCTGGACCTGGGATTTCACTGGTGTTGAGCTTCCTTTGTGGAAACTTTCTCCACTGATCCATAGCATGAGGTCGTTGAAGACTGAAATGATTTTGCCCATAGTCACAGAGCTAACACATGCCAGATTAACCCTGGTCTTCCTGCCTCCAAAGCTAGTACTCTATGCAGTGTGCTGTGCACTCTTCAGTAAGGATATGGATTCCTGGGTACTTATTTAAGATATGATATACAATTCAGCTTACCCTCAGTTATCCTTGGACAGGGAAGCAAAGGGGACAGTCCCAAATGAAATACACTGATAGCCCAAAAAGCTTTGTTTTAGTCTCAATGAACCAGAGATAAATAGATAGAAATGAAACCATTTTTAAACTAACAATATCAGAGGTATTACTAAAAAACAAACACGATGCATTTGAGTTGTATCTTCCCTCTCCTATCTCTCCTTTGGGGTGGATGGGAGAGGGGTCCAAAAACACGCAATAAGGGAAGGGGACAGGAACATATCTTTTGGATAATCCATATATTGGATAATCGGCCTCTAACTAAGACATCTAAAATTGAATCATTTAAGGTTGAAAGGAAAATCATCTGGTTCAGCTCCGAACATTGAGGTCTGGGGGTTCTCAAACTACGGCCCACAGGCCACATGCGGCCCTCTGGGTTATAGCAAATGGGCTGAGGGGCAGAGACAGAGTGTGAGATTTTGTTTTTACTATAGTCCGGCCCTCCCACAGTCTGAGGGACAGTGAACTGTTTAAAAAGTGTGAGGACCACTGAAATCCCATTTCAATCATTTTACTTCTTTCTGCCTCAACTTCTTCATCTGTAAAATGGGGATAATATCTTCTAAGTTTGTTGTAAAGATCAAATGAGTTCATATATATAAAGCAAGTCATAAAATGTATAGAAATGCTCTTATTGTTGTTCAGTCATCTCATTTGTGTCTGACTCTGTGAACTCATTTGGGTTTTCTTGGCAAAGATACTGAAATGGCTTACCATTTTCATCTTCAGCTCATTTTACAGATGAGGAAACTGAGGCAAACAGGGTATAGAGACTTGCCCAGGGTCTCACAGCTAGGAAGTATCTAGGGCCAGATTTGAACTCAGGAAGATGAATCTTCCCAACTCCAGACCCAGAACTCTTTCCACTATGCCCATTATAAATGCTTGCCTAACTATTAGTCCACCAGGACCTTCAGATCTTTTTTTTGGATGAAATACCATTTTCCTCCCCATGCCCCATCTTGTATTGTTTAAATGCACGTGCGATCTCACTCTAATCCAGGTCCTCTGACTTCCAACCTAGAATTCTTTGCACTGTGCTCTGCTTGGAGTCCCCTTCAGAAAAACGAATAGCTTTGTGAAACCTGAGGCAGGCTAAAGACCTTGACTTTTCACAAGTGGAGTTCTTTCTGCTAGTTGCATGCTCATGGCTTCCTACTGGTTTGAATTAGAAGCTATCTCCATGAAGTGCTGGGAGGAGCAGCTTTTTTGTATTTATTCTGGACCCGCAGCCAGTGGAAAAATATCTTTCACGGCATTTTTCTTGGCTTGGAGACCTATTTTATTTGGAGAACAATTGAAGACGATGAGCAGCCTTGGATGCAAATTCTACTTGACAACTTCTTGACTCAAAAATGAGGCTGAATAGGAAATTCCATATGGACTCTCATGTGCCTGGAGACAGAGTTGCATACAAAGCTGGGGCTCAGGGAAATGGGAATCATCGCTCCTTCTGCAAGTGCTACTAGATTTATTGTTTGCTCCCCCTTACACTCCCACTACAAAAAAAAAAAAAAAAAAAAAAAAAGAAAAAAGAAAAAAGAAAAAAAAAAGTGTTCTCTGAATGCACAAGGAGAGCTCCAAAGAACTCTGGGACTGGCATTCAGCATCTCTGGGATACTGCTCCAGGGCCTCACCCCAGTGTTTCCAAGTTCTTGAAGGAGAAGGCAAAACTTTTCAACGCTCTCAGCAGAAATTAGTTTTATTTGTCTTAAAATAACACAGGCCATGGCAACTCAGAGGCTCCCAGCAAGCTGTGACAAACCTGCTCATAAATCCCATTCATTTTCATTTTTTTCTAATTAAGCCCCAAGGAGAAGTCTCTTTTGTTGCCAAAAGCAGGATGCCATACGGCCCGCCAATAACTACAAGCTCCGTTGGCTCCAGCTCATATAAATAAAGTGGAGATGGAAGTCTCAGTTTTCTCATCTATAAAATGGGGATGATCATGCTCCTCCTTCCTACTACACCACAGGGTTGTTGGAAGAAAAGTTCAATGCTTTGTAACTAGAGTAAGAAGCAACCAGATGCATCGCATACTGGAAAAAAGCCTTTGACAACTTTGAGTTTTCTCTAAAATGCTCCCAGCTGTGATCTCTGAACTGAGAAGCAGGAGTCGGAACAAAGCCTGAATTTATTTATCACTGCTGTTTCAAGGGTTAGAAGTCCTCCAAAGAGCATCCTCTAAAGAAAACTAGCAACACCCAAGATTTCTGCTGGGGACCCCATATTTCCTAGTGCTCCCTCCTCCAAGAGGTCTTCCTTGATGGCTGCTCTCACTCTTGAAATCATTCTCCACTCCTTTGCATTTCCTTACTCGTAGACAGGTTGTTCCCCCAGAAGATTGGGATTGGGGTATTTTTTAGCTGTTTTCCTAGAATGTTTGCTGAATTGTGGCACAAATCTGTATCTTGCTCTCTTCAAGTTCCCTGGCCATGTAGGCGCACTAGGGAAGAGTATGATTTTCTAGCAACCCCAAGTTTAAAGTTTCCTTTGGGGAGAGATCCAAGAGACTTCTATAAGTCTAGAACAGTGGGTCTCAGTTCCATAGGAGGACACGTAACAGAATTGGGGGATGGAAATTATGATTTATTATCAGTAAATGTTTGATTTGTATACCGATTTTATATACCCAGGATTGTAAAAAAAATTTCTCGGACAAAAAAGGGGTCACAAGTAGAAAAAACTTAAGAAGCCCTGATCTAGATGATACTATAGATCCCTAAGATGGGTTGTTTAGCAACCCCAAGTACAAAAAAAAAATCTTTTGGAGGAAATCCCACACTCTTAGAAAACTATACTGGTCCCTAGCATTAGGGGTTGTCCCTTTAGTGACCCCCAAATTCCATTTTTTTACAAAGACACTCCAAGTTCTATAAGTCTTGATTGAACTGCTTAAGTCCATAAAAGGACATTTAGAAAAGGAAAGATAAAGTAGTAGGGAGAGAATAGTGTGAGCAGGTATGGGAGGTTTCAGAAGAGAAGAGAAAGCGTGGAACAGAAGTTTTGGGGAAGGAACGAAGCTCAGTTGGGTGGGAGGCAAAGAATTACCTTGCTGCAGGAAGGACTCAAGGGAAATAAGAAAACATAAAATAAGCATGGAATCTAGTTCAATTCAGCAACATGTCAATAAGAGTAGAGGAATCAGATGGAGGAAAAAAAATGCAGTGGGGAGTAGTTAAAGGCCGAGGGAGCAAGAGGTTAGAGAAGAGAGGTAGTAGAAATTCAACTAGTTAATTAGAAGGTAATGATTGAGGGAGGGAGAAGAAGCCAAAGAAAAGAGAGGATTTTTTCCCCCAATTTAATAATTATGAAGTTCCTATTTGAGAACAGCTAGATGATACATCTTGGAATCAGAAAGATTCATCTTCAGGACTTCAAATCTGGCCTCAGATATTTATTAGCTACGTGACCCCTAGAAAGTCAATTTACTCTATTTGCTGCCTCAGTTTCCTCATTTGTAAAATGAATTGGAGAAGGAAATAGCAAATGATGTCAGGGAGAGTCATCAACAATGTCCATGACAATAAATCACCTACTTTGCTCAAGACATTGTGTCATGGTGGAAAAAGAATCAGCCTTAAATCAGGCAGGTTCAACTTCCCGTGCAATGCTGGGCAATCACTTGACTTCTCAAGGCCTTGGGCAATTCTCTGTGGCAGAAAAGCTCCAGACCTGCATGGATAAAGTTTCCCCACCTGTGAGCTCTTCATACCAATGAAATCATAGAGGCAGTCCCTCTCTCTGTTTCTTACTTTATCCACGCACTGAACCTATTATACTTTATCATATGGACTTAGCTGTTTGTTGATAAATCTCATTAATAGCAATTCCATGTAAGGAAAGTCCTTAAGCTGCAGGATTACATCAAAATATCAGTGAAATCTGCTTTTAATCATTTCCCCAGTTTTCCCTTTTCTTTCTTAGAAGTTCAATTTATTCACATAACGTCCTGCAAACTGCTAAACTAATACCTAATGAGAAACTCCTACAATTGTGTGTGTGTGAAAAATATACTATCATACCCTAAGGAGCCATAATTTCACCTAAATACATTGTGATCCAATTTAGTTCAATGAGAGAAGCATGTAGAATCCTAAAATCCTGGATTTAAAGCTGGAAGGACTCATATAAATACCAAATCCAAGTTCTTCCCATTTTACAGATGAGAAATGTCTACAAGACGTACAAAGCATTTTTGTTGCTGCTCAGGCCCATGATTTCATCAGCATGGGGCGCTCCCTGGTGAGGGAATGTCTTCTCTCAGGGGATTTCTACAACCTTTCTGTCATAGGGAGTTGCCTGGGGCACTAAGAAATGACTCACCCAGGATCACCCAGCCAGAATGTATGGTCAGAGGTGGGACTCACTCTAGCTCTCATGCTTTCTCCATGGCTGTACTACGTGCAAAGTCATTGAAGAGATGGAAAGATCACTGATCATCAGGGAAAGCACAAAAGACTTTGGTAGGGGTGACCCCTGATCTGTGCTTTGAAGAAAAATAGAAATTGTAAGACTAAATATGGCTTGTACAAAGATACGAAGGTCAGAGATGAAATGTCGTGTCCAGGAAAAAACAAATAGACCAGTTTAATGAGAGAGAGTTTCCATTAAAGGGAAGACTGGGAAATAAGTGTCTTTGAGTATACCCATAGTTAAGGAACAGGACAAGGATGGTGATCTAGCAAAGGAGGCTGGGAAGAAGTGGAGAGATAAAAGGGGAACCAAGATACAACAATACTTTAAAAATCAATCAGGAAAAGAGTACCACCGTGGCAAGTGAAGTTAACAGTATCAGATGCTCCTGGTGGGGAAGAGTCAAGAAGGATTGGGGAACTAGTATTTATATCAAATTTTAAGATTTGCAAAGTATTTTACAGATATTATTTCATTTAATACTCATAACAATTCAGGGAGTTAGATGCTATTATTATCCCCATTTTGCAGATGAGAAAATCAGGATGACACTGGTTAAGAAACTGGCCCAAACAACACTATTATGTGATGACCAATTTTAATGGACTCGACTCTTTCCAACAATGAGATGACTGATGCCATTTCCAATGATCTTGTGATGAAGAGAGCCATCTACATCCAAAGAGAGGGAACTGTGGGAACTGAGGGTGGATCACAACACAGCATTCTCACTCTTTTTGTTGTTTTTCGTTTGCTTTTTGTTTTCTTATTCATTTTCTTTCTTTTTTGATCTGATCTTTCTTGAGCAGCAAGAGAATTGTGCAAATATGTTTATTGGATTTCACATATATTTTTACATGTATAACATATTTTGGGTTACTTGCCATCTAGGGGAAGGAGTAGGCAGAAGGAGGGGAAAATTTGGAACACGAGGTTTTGCAAGGATCAATATTGAAAAATTATCCATGCATGTTTTGAAAATAAAAAGCTTTAATAAAAAAAATTTAAAGAAAAGAAATTGGCCCAGAGTTTAATTTTTCCAATAACGGTTACAAGTCTAGTGTAAGACACTGCCACTATGGGTCAGGTTTGAAAATGGCATTGAGGATACAAAAAAAAAAAAAGTTTCTGCTCTCAGGGAGCTCATGTTCTATTAAAAGAGACAATATGCAAACAAATATGTATGAGCTAAATATAGGAGGAAATGGAGATAATCCCCAGAGAGAAGGCACTCTCATTAAAGGAAATTGGGAAAGGCTCTCCAGAGAAGATGAGATTTTAGCTGGGATTTTAAGGAAGCCAAGGAGGCCCCAAAGCAGAGATGAGGAGAAAAAATCATTC
This sequence comes from Sminthopsis crassicaudata, assembly GCF_048593235.1. NCBI lineage: Eukaryota > Metazoa > Chordata > Mammalia > Dasyuromorphia > Dasyuridae > Sminthopsis > Sminthopsis crassicaudata. Next base: position 34,774,829 of record NC_133617.1, on the reverse strand, counting down.
AAGCTTGGGACATGGCCAATGTTATGTGAGGAATCTCAGAAGGGTCAGTGGCACTGGATGGGAGAGTGATTAGAGAGGGCGATGAGGAGTAAGAAGGCTGACAGGGTAAGGGGAGGCCAGCCTATGAAAGGGGATTTTATATTTGATCCTGCAGGTAATAGGGAGCCATTGAAGTTTATTTAGGAGAGGAGGGGGATGTTCACAGCTGTACTTTAGAAAAAATCAAGTTGATATCTGAGCAGATAATAATAGGAGTGAGGAGAGACCCCTTTATGGACCAGTAAGGTTTTAAAATTACATAGTCTCAGGGAGGAGTGCAGTGTGGTGTAAAGAGTAAATCTGTAGATGAATATGGTAAAAAGCAATGGGGCTAGGAGGGAGGGAGCCACGACAGAGGTTCTGTGAGAAATCCCTGGTTTTCTTTTAATTACCTCTCATCTCTCTCCACATGCCTACAAGCTCTCACCAGGGTTTCTATTTTAGAAAGCAGAGAAGAGCCATCCATCACCCCCAAATAACTCGCCAAAACAAGGGAACACTACACCAGCGGCTTTTGAATAAGACTGAGCCATGGAGAGCACAGGTGTGCATCCCTTTGCCTTCCTCTGGCTCTCCCAGGAGCCCCATCAGACACTACGATGGAACGTTCAGAAAGAGCAATGAGAGAGCTACAGATGCCTCTGCGGGCGACCAGGTGGACACTTCCAGAGGGCTGACAGGCAATTCCTCCCTGACTGTAATGAATGGAGAAGACAGCAAGGCAGACCAGAGCCCAAACTCCCAGGATGGCTTTAAAATGAACTTGCCTCTCCTCCCACTCCTTGGGTTTCAGCCTAATGCAATCCTCATAAATTTTCATTCTCGTTTTTTTCCCTTTCCCTTCTTCATTTTAGCCCCTCGATTCTACTCTCTTAAGAACCATTCTTTCCAGAAGCAAACATGTCCCCATAACACAGAGACATAGCTAGAATTTTTTTCCACCTTGGGCAAATTGACGGGTACCATGATATGGGAGCAGAGTGGAAAAGTTAGTAGTGTGGCATGGTGGGTAGGGCAATAGACTTGGAATCAAACATCTTAGTTCATATCTTATCTAGTAGCTAAAATTGGCAGCTAAGTGATGGCACAGAGCACCAGGCCTGGAGTCAGGAAGATTCAGCAGGAAGTTCAATGACTTAACGTACTAGCTGTGTAACTCCGGGGGCAAGTCCCTTAACCTGCTTGCCTCAGTTTCCTCATCTTCAAAATGAGCTGGAGAAGGAACTGTCCAACCACTCTGCCAATAAGAGAAGAATGCTGCTATGATTCAATTCAATTCAAGCTTAATAAACCTAATACTGCACTAAGACTTTTAGGACACATTATATATAATATACCTACTATGTGCCAGGAGTCAGCCTCAAATCCATGACCCTGTGATTCTGGGTCTGCAGATGACCTCAGGAGGATCAAGGAAGGGAATGATTTCATTGCCAATTCAACCAGGGAGAGCTCTCCCACAGAAGGCTGGACAATTAAGGAGGCCCGAGAAAGCACTTCCATGACAGATGGTGAGGAATTTTCCCTTGGGTCAATGTTTCCTGAAAGGAAAAACAGATGTCAGAAATCTGACTTGAAAGAAGCCCCCTCCTACTCATTAAGTGGGCAACATTCTGTACCATGCTCTCCTTCCCTCTTCTCCCTCTCCCTCCACTTCCCCCCTCTCCCCTCTCTCCACTCCCTCTCCCCTACTCCACAACCTTCTCTAATTTGCCTGTTATCTATTAAGTACCTGATACAGAAAAGATTCCATTGTTTTCAGAATAGAGGTCAAATCTAGTCCACTTTTCCAATTATCCTAGAGTTCCTTCAATTGGAGGAAGACAAAGAAAAAAGATAGCAAAAATGAAAAAAGATTCTCATACCATGATTATTGGGGGGGGGGGGTTGTACAGAAATCTTTTTGTTTGTTTGTTTTCTCCACAGGATTTCATTTTCCCCCCAAACATATAAAGATGGTTTTCAGCCTTCATTTCTGTAAGATTTTTCTGTTCCAAATTTTTTCTCCCTTCCTCCCTCACCATTCCCCTCCCCTAGACAGCAAGCACTCCGAGTTAGGTTAAACACTGAACAGAAAGCTTTCAAGTAGCCTGTCATTGCCAAGTTTGGTGACATCTACTTTACTACCAAATTACATTGGTGGGAAATATTTTATTTTCGGTACAAACCTTCCGTGAATCACAGAATTTCAGGGTTGGAAGGGTCCCCAGTGACCAAGGGATCACAATTTGTGCAGGACTCCTTGGCCTCCCTATCCACCAACAAAACCATTCCAAATAAATGGAGAAGTATTGATTGAGCACCTACTGTGTGCCCAGAATTGTGTGGGATGCAAAAGTAGAAGCTGGTCCCAGCAGGTAAGGAACTGAAACACTAACTAAATAGAAAGCATTCTCTCAGCTCATGCCTAAAATTTACAGCCTCCTCCAAAGAGCCATAATTAAGAATTGTGTGCCAAGGGCAAAGTTGGGGTTGAGACTGTCTACCCTGGGAGTACCCAAAGTCAGAACTACAAAGGAAAGTCCCCAAGCATTGTGGTCATACTGTTGCCCTTAGTGGGCAAATCTTTCCCGGACCACTATTTCAGAAAGACCCCAACCACTTTTTACTTCATTCTTTAGTTTTCCACCATCTTCTTGACAACCTCACCAACTAGATTTTCCAACATCCCTTCCTGTCCCGATCCAGGAATCACTATCACATCAACCCTGCCACTGTTCCCAGAAAAGTGTGTCTCTTTATTCATCTAGGACCCCACTGACCATCTGGTAACTTTCAGCACCAAAATGTCCCCTTCCTGCCCACCACTACCTACACTGTCTTAGAAAATAAACTCTATATGAGAGGGACTATCTTTGATTTTGTATTTATATTTCCTATCCTTAACACAGTGCTTGGCACATAGTAAGACTTAATAATTCTTTTTCATTCATCCATTCTCAGAGGAGGTAAAGGGGAAATGATCAAGGTAACAGAAGGCTAGAGCAAGAAAGGTTTAATGTAATGCAAGTTAGCATTAGCTTTTATTTTGATACTCCATCAACTTTCTGTCTCATATCAAGCTTATGGTTCATGGGAACCCCCGGATTATTTTCAGAACCAATGTTTATGTAACCAAGTTGATTTTTTGGGCCCATGTGCATGACTTTACATTTATTCTCATTGAATCTGCTCCTATTAGATTCAATCTAATATTCTCATTGTCTGTCAAGGTCCTTTTGGATCTTTACTCTGAAATCCACTGTATTAGCTCTCTTCTTCTCAGCTTGATTCTTCTATCAATTAATGAGCATGTATATACCATCTACCACTTTATCCTAGACACTGGCAAAAACATAAAATGCAGTTCTCTTAAGTATTCTATTAGAGACCTCTTCCCATGTTGACACTGAATCATTAACAATGGGTTTTTTTGAGACCAACCACACAATCGTATCTAAATTCAACTGACTGTATTGGTCTCAAATCCAAATCTCTCTGTCTTTACCACAAGAGTAGCATGAAGTATTTTATCAAAAGCTTGGCTAAAATTTAGGTAAATTCTATCCCTACTTTATTAACCCTATCAAAAGAAAATATGGCATGACTCTTTCTTGATGGAGCTATTATAGTTCTTTGTAATCACTACTCCCCTTTCTAACTGTTTGCCAAGTCTATCTAATGATCCATTCTGATCCTTTTTTAAATCAAGACCATGTTTGTCTTTCTCCAATCTTGTGGTCTCTCATCTGTTTTCCCCTAACCTTCAGGGCTCCAGGTGGCTTTCCTTTCCCCCACCCCCATCTACTTCAGTAGATATAATAAATAAGCAACACCTCAGAAGCTTTAAAAATGAGCAGAAAACCATGCACCTTGAAATAATTCACAAAGCCAAGGAAGACAGAATCCCTTCTGGAGAGACATATTCCAGCAAAAAATAAGCTTCCTATTTCAACACAGCAATTAGAGCCAGTACCAATGTGACCATTTGAGGAAAGAAAAGAAAAAGGAAGGAGGGAAGGAAGGAAAGAAGGAAGGAAGGAAGGAAGGAAGGAAGGAAGGAAGGAAGGAAGGAAGGAAGGAAGGAAGGAAGGAAGGAAGGAAGGAAGGAAGGAAGGAAGGAAGGAAGCGAGGGAGGAAGGAAGGAAGGAAGGAAGGAAGGAAGGAAGGAAGGAAGGAAGGAAGGAAGGAAGGAAGGAAGGAAGGAAGGAAGAGAGGGAGGGACAGAGGGAGGGAGGGAGGGAGGGAGGGAGAAAGAAGGAAAAATAAGGGAAGGGGAAGGAAGGAAGGAAGGAAGGTAGGAAAGAAGGAACTTGCTAACAATTAAAAATGTCCAAATGTGGAATGGGCTACCTTGAGAGGAATAAGTTCAAGTTCCCCATCCTTAGAGATTTTCAAGCAGAAGTATAAAAATTATTTTTTTAGGGCTTATAGAAATTAACTGATTTCCCCAGGTTCACTTAGATAGGAAATGGCAGGGCTGGAGTTGAGATTAAAGTCACAGCATCATAAAATCATAGCTAGAGTTCTGGAGGAGACTTTAAATGTCATTCAGTCCACATTCTTCGTTTTATATATAAGGAAATTAAGAGCTGTTAAAGTAAAGGTACTTGCCCAATGTCACATAGATAAGGGCAGGATTTGAACTCAGATCCTGTGATTTCAAAAGTAGTCCTATTTCTACTGTGCCAGATTGCCAAGAAAACAATGGAGCACTCGGATATTGTTAGAGAAGGAGGGGGAAAGCAGGGAAGGAAAAGTGTGACTTAAGCTAGATTTCAGTCCCAGTTCCCTCTGTCACTGAGAGGCATTCAGGAGTCATAGAAGCACAGAATTTGAGAGTTGAGAGGACTCTTGCTGCCCATCTCATCTGGCCTGTGAGCTGAAGGAACAAGGGGTCATCAGTCCAGCTTCTGCTTGGAACTTCAAAAGAGGATATAGTCATTGTCCTTGAAGGCAGCTCACTCCCTTCAGGGATGACTCCTGTTCGTATGAGGTTCCTCCTGATCTTAAGTCTAAGGTGTTTTCTTTGTCATTTCTGCCACACTGCTCTTGGTTCTTACATCTGGGGCAAATAAACATCTCCCATTCTTTCAGCAAATCCCCCGATGTCCAGACCACCAACCTGATCACCCTACCCTGAACATGATGTTGTTCAATTTCAGCCCTGTCTGATTCTTTGTGACCCCATTTAGAGTTTTCTTGGAAGGGTTTGGCCATTTCCTTCTCCAGCTCATTTTACAGATGAGGAAACTGAGGCAAAGAGGGTTAAGTGACTTGCCCAGGACCACACAGCTGGCAAGTGACTGAGACCATAATTTGAACTTAGGCTTTCCTGACTAGGCCTGATGTTCTATCCCTGTACCACCTAGCTGCCTCTAACCATAGCAAGAAGCACACTGGTGGGGAATTCTGAACTGTGTAGCACTATAAAAACCAGCCATGAACCCCTCAGGGCTACCTCTGGACCATAGTAGGGATGCAATAGCTGTTCTCTGGGGATGTGACTCATTGGCGTGAGTGAGAGTTGGATAATAGCTCCAGAATAGATGCTCTAGTTGCATGCTTCACTTATTAGAATGTAAGGTCCCTGAGGGCAGGAACCATGTTTTGCCTTTCTTTATATTCCTTGTGCCGAGTTTATAATAAATGCTTTAAAATGCTTGTTGATTGACTGATTGACACTGCCCATAGTGTCCCCTTCTGTAATATAAGGAGGTTGAAATAGAAGATCTCTGACGTCTCTTCCAGCTCTAAATGTGAGACCCTATGTGGGGCAGGGAAGCCCACAAAATTCCAAAAAGGACGAGTCAAAGGGTTTGATAAAGACATCAGATGCTGTTTCTTACAGGTTTCTGAAGCTGCTGGGAGCTTCTGCTCTGCTTCCCCCTGGCTTATGTCCAGTTATCACAAACCATCCATCAGTCTATCAGTGATTGCATGAATCACAATGTGCCAGGCACTGTGCAAGATAATGGAGATATAAAAGCAAGATAGCCACTGCCCTCAAGAAGCCTATATTCTAAGGGCAGCTAGTGGTGCAGTGGATAGAGCACCAAGTCCTGAAATCAGGAGGACCCGAGTTCAAATGTGTCCTCAGACACTATTAGTTCCTAGCAGTGAGACACTTGGCAAGACACTTAGCCCCACACTTAACCCCAATTGCCTCAAGGAAAAAAAAGAAAAAAGCTTATATTCTCCTGAGAGGATATAGATAAGTAAGCAGAGGTCATAGAGCCTGGATCTCATGCTCTTCCTTTATAAAGTAAAGAGAAAGAGAAAGCTAATCACCAGAGAGAAGCTCTTCCCAGGAAGTATCTCTGAAAGTTGTCCACACAGGAAATATCTAGGGAGGGAGGGAAGGGAGATGAAAAGCTGAGCTGACCTATTTTCTTCACATGTGGGCTATTTTTAATTGCGTTTCCTGATTTTGTTTTGAATTTCACTTTTCTTTCCACTCTCTCTCTTTCCCACTCCTCCCTTTCCGTCCTTTTAACCATTCCTTCATATCAGTCTAACAAGAGAACGCCATCTTTCTTTGTTGGTCTGTGACCAACACGAGTGTACGCTAATAGACATTTAACAACCAGATCTAAATGAGACCAAGAACCTGTGCACATTTTAAATGTAATCTTCATTAAGTCACATTTTCTCCAGCACTTTCCATAAACAGGAAAAAAAAAAAAAAACAAGCCTCAGTTTGTAGCATTGGCAGACTTCTGAGTTGTAAATGATTGTGCTGAAAATGTAATAATTGGCTCTCAAATACTGAATTGACTCCAATATGCCCTCCCATTGCTCCCTCGTCTGAAACAATTGAATTCACTTCTGCTCCCCCCTAGAAACTTAGCCCTCCTCTCTCCCCTCACTAGTTTCCACTCTTAGTCTTAACTGGTACCTCCTCCCTCCCCATATTTTTCAGGGCCTCCACCCAAGGCTTACCACTAAGAAACAGGACTCCAGGATCCAATCACAGATAATCCATTTAGCTGGAGACCTGGGGCAAAGATTTCTGAGCTTGAAAGGTCAATATTTACCTTAGCAAATAGAACTTCAGAGGGCTGGAAAAGTTCATGAAAAATAATTCTAGCAGAACTTTTTGTGGTAGCAAATGAGCTACCATATGCAAAATGCTTTGTAAACCTTAAAACTCTATACAAATGGTATTATTATTATTATTATTATTATTATTATTATTATTATTATTATTATTAAATAAATAGGTGGAAAGTGAATTCCATTGATTGGAGAATCATTTGGCCAAATAGAACACACAAACAAAATGGAAATTAGGAAATAACTGAGAAAATTTGTATCTATTCTCACTAGCATGTGACCTTGGACAAGCCATCTTCCTTTTCGTGGCTGTTTCCTCATCTACTTTTGTTGTTGTTCAGTCATTTTACTCATACCTGACCCTCCGTGGTCCCGACTGGAGTTTTCTTGGCAAAGATCCTGAAGTGGGTTGGCCATTTCTGTCTCCAACTCATTTTGCAGACGAGGAAACTGAGGCAAGTGATTTGCTTAGGGTCACACAGCAAAGAAGAGCCTGAAGCTGGATTTAAATTCAAGTCTGGGGCAGCTAGGTGGTGCAGTGGATAGAGCACCAGCCCTGAATTCAGGAGGACCTGAGTTCAAATCTGGTCTCAGACACTTAACACTTTCTAGCTGTGTGACCCTGGGCAAGTCACTTAACCCCAGCCTCAGAAAAGAAAAAAAAAAAAATTCAAGTCTCTATGACTCCAGGCCCTTCTGTGCACTATGGTACCACTTAGGCTGCCCCTTCCTCATCTGGATTATGACTCAATGATTTCTAAAATGTCTTCTAGCTCGAAAGTCATGTTTCTATAATTCCAAGCAATCCAGAACAAGAAACCTGAAAGAGAACTTGGCTACATCCTCTTACAATAATATGAGAGGAAATAATGCCAAAAGGAGAATTGTTTCTATTTCTCATATTAACTGCTGTGAAAAACTTTGGTTCTGAAGGTTAGAGGGAGGAAACCTATTCAGTGGAAAAGAGAGGAATTATCTACTGGGGGAATGTTACATACACTATCACACTTAGTTGCATTATTATTGGTTTGGGGGTAAATTTGGAAAGTTCAATGGTAGAAAGAGAAATGGCTTTTTTTGGCTGTTTAAAAAAAAAAAAGACATTTTTTTACTTGGAAAAGAAAAATGAATGCAGCAGGGAGTACTTTGGACACAAGAGATTATTATTTACTCTAATTCAGTCCAGCAAGCATCTCTTAAAAGTCTGCTATGTGAAAACTCTGTACTAAAAGCTAGGAAGACAAAGTCATTAATAACTATTATTATTAATATTATTAGAATTTATGTAACCCTTTAAGATGGCAAAGTGTTTTTATAAATATTATCACATCTGAACCTCATAACAACCCTGAGACATACTATCATTATCATCCCCACTTTACAGATGAGGAAACTGAGGCAAACAGGGTTAAGTAACTTGCCTAGAGTCACAGAGCTAATAAGTGGCTGAGGCAAAATTTGAAGCAGGTCTTCCAGACTCCAGGCCCAACATTATATCCACTGAATCACCTCCTGTCCCCTTCTCTCTTATAACCCCAGAGGGAATTCCCTGTGGATGATGAAATCCTCTGGATGTTCCTATTTATAGATAGCATTATATTGCTTGCCTCAAGCCCCAGAACATTGCAGAGCCCCTAGAAGAGATCTGTAATCATTCAGAGGAGCTTGGCTTGATCATCCATACAGGGAAGAAAGGGGATGAATGATATGTACAATATTGTGCATTGACTGATTGACACTGCCCATAGTGTCCCCTTCTACAAAATGAGGAAATTAAAATGTAATCTGTAATCATTCAAAGGTTGGCTTGATCATCCATACAGGAAAGAAAGTAGATGGACAATATACACCGTCCAAATTTCTTCATGAACAACCTATGGAACTTAGCTATCAGTTATTTACCTGGAACAAATAGTACAGGTAGTCAGTGAGTTGAGTCCAAAATTAAGCAGGAAAAGGAGAAATAGTCATGCTGCTCCCAGGAAATAGCAAAAGCCTCTTTCCTGACCAGGTCAGGCTTACCATGAGAGGCAAGGCCCAAGTCCAGCCTTCTACTGGGGTATTTTGAGATGCGAGATAAACCACATCTGAAGAATGAAAAAAGAACATGACTCTGAGGTACCTGGTGAATGTGAGGCAGCTGCCGCCTCTGACCAGAAGGAAATACTGAAGAATAGGAGTAAAAGAAACCTTTAAGGGGAATATCAGAAGGGAAGAGAAATAAGAGGGAGGGGACCAACAGGTGAATGTCTGGAGAGTTTTACCAGAACCCTGGCAAGTGGGAGAAAATGAGGATGGCCTCCAGCACATTGGATGGACCCTCTGAGAAATTTGCAGGAGGGCATGGACAAGAATCCCCCAGGACAGTGAGGTGTGGATGGATTTATTCTTCATCGTTGGAAGAAACTTTCAAAATCAATGAGATCCCAAATCTCCTTGGAGCAGTTCAGGACCTCTCATACTTCATAGCTCCTTAAGATCATGCTTGCTAAATAGATGAAGTCAAAGTCTCTTCCATTTCTAAAGCTGAAAGTCCACGGACTCTTAATCCAGACCCTTCTCAAAGCTCTAATTTTTCTGAAAAGAAAAGTTGTTTATACTCTTCAAAAATATATACTTTACAAAGCAAAAACAGAATCACTATTTGGATGAAAAGAAATTCACAAGAGAACATGCTGAAACTCAGTATGTCTTTACTTAGAACCACAGCTCAAAAGACCTAAAACCAGAAAAAACTTTAGTGGAATTCTCAAGATAGCCCCCTCATTCCACAGAGGAGGAAATGAAAGGAGGTCATGTGTCTTGTTCAAGACCACTCAGGGAGAAATTAGCAGAAGCAGGATTTGAACCCCTATCTTCTCACTGCCAATCCAGAATTCTTTCCATTGTACTGCACTGCCTTCATCTCAGGAGCCTCCTTCCAGTTCCTTGGCCTAAACATTCCAAAGGCTTCTTGGACCATCTTTCTTGGGGAACATAGCAAAGAAGCTTCTTACATCATTCCAAATGCCAGTCACTTCTTGGATGGAGGCAGGTTTCTCACTGGCAGCTTTCTATCAAGACACACACACACACACACACACACACACACACACACACACACACACACACACAAAGAGACAAAAAGACAAGAGAGAGGGGAAAAGTGTAGAGAGAAAGAGAGGGAGACAGAGACAAGCAGAGACAGAGAGGTAGAGAAGGGGAGGTGAGAAAGGGAGAGAGAAGAAAAGGAGGAGGAGGAGGAAGAAGAAGAAGAAAAAGAAAAGAGAAGAAGAAAGACATGGAGAGAAGAAGGAAGGAAGGAAGAGAAAGAAAGAAAAAGAAAGAAAGAAAGAAAGAAAGAAAGAAAGAAAGAAAGAAAGAAAGAAAGAAAGAAAGAAAGAAAGAAAGAAAGAAAGAAAGAAAGAAAGAAAGAAAGAAAGAAAGAAAGAAAGAAAGAAAGAAAGAAAGAAAGAAAGAAAGAAAGAAGGGAGGGAGGGAGGGAGGGAGGGAGGGAGGGAGGGAGGAGGGAAGGAAGGAAGGAAGGAAGGAAGGAAGGAAGGAAGGAAGGAAGGAAGGAAGGAAGGAAGGAAGGAAGGAAGGAAGGAAGGAAGGAAGGAAGGAAGGAAGAAAAGAAAGAAAAGAAAGGAACAGAGGAACAGAGGAAGGGAAGGAGGAAGAAAGGAGGGGAGGGAGAGGGAAGAAGAAAGGAAGGAGGGGAGGAGGGAAAGAGAGGAGGCGGGAAGGAAAAAGAAAAAAGAAAGTCGTTAACTTTCCCTACATGTGAACCACAAATTGTTGCATTCTAATGTCTTGATTTAAGGAGCCCATCTGGATCAAAGATGAGCTGGGGGGGGGGTGCTCTCCTTAGAGAAGTCAGCTTTCCGTCTCCCAGAAGGCCCTCAGAGACAGAGCAGGCGTCCTTCAGGCAGGATCGCGTTGCCAAGATTCCTGTCGGGTGCCCAAGAGGAAAGAATTAACAGGAAAAACACAAAGAGCTCCCAGAAAACCTTGGGTGAGCCAGAGAATGACTAGGTAAACAATACTTTTCCTCCATTTGTTTGAGGTCTCCAAAAGCTAATTATTGGATTTTCTTATATTAGTGAAGACTTCCTTTTAAGGAAAAAAAAATTCAAATAAAGTTCAATATCCATCCAAGGAATCTGATTGACCTGAAATCCCACCTGTTGGGAGGAAGGCTAGAATTGCTCTCACAAATCAAGAAGAGCAAAAAGCTGCATTTTATTTGGGCCTGAGCATGAGAAAAGGGCCAGAATTTAGGAAAGGACTGTCTTCCCTGCTCCCTCTAATTTTCTCTCCTTCAAATTATCTTAGCTGGACTTGTTGGTTTGTTCTTGCATCCCGCAGTATTACGTAGGCTCCTTGAGGACAGGGACAGTTTTTCTTTTGTATCGTCAATGCTTCAAACAGTTCATGATACATAGTAGGAACTTAATTTTTTTTAGGATTCCAGTGAATTTTCCAGTGAATTTTGGGATTCATTTCTTGCTGCTCCACTTTCTATTTCTAGGACATATATTTTGACCCTGGTTGATCAACACTCTATATGAAGAGTGCGTAATGATCCTGGGACTTACCACTTTTAACTGTAAGATCCCCTGACTCTGTCAATCTGTACCCACTCTAAACCATTGACCCAGAAAGTGGGTTTTTTCTCACTAGTCAGATCAAGGTTACTAGCAGTTCAGAGCAAAGGTATTTAACAAATTAACAGTTTTTAAAACTTTATTTAAAAATTAACAATAAAACATTCCCCATACCCCGCACTAAACCTGGGGAATACTCTTCCACAAATTCCCATTCTGTTGACAGAGGGGGTAGACATGGTGGGGAGAGAGACGTGCATGCAGCTGGGACTCATGCGCAGAAGGGCACATGAAGACAAAAGGATGCTTGGCAGCAGTCAAGAATGAGGAAGTCTATGCAGCAGGCTGATGTCTGGGAACCTCAAGTCCTTTGTTCTGAGTTCCAAGCATGGCCAGCAATTAAACCAGGCTGCCCTGGACAGCTCAAAATTTATACCCAAACACAAATATTACAGAAATCTAGGAACAGATGATTTGTCCAGGGAGCCTTTAGGATCATGAATTTAGAATTGGTCGTTACCTTAGAGGTTATCTCATCTGATCTCTTGCTCCCCATTTTACAAATGAGGAAACAGTCCAGAAAGAACAGTGACTTAACTAACAGCTTACAAGTAGAATGTGTCAGGATTTGAACTTAATCCAAATTTAAATCAACAATATAAGTCAATGAGTCAAATCACTGTTCATTTATGGGGGGTTTGAGAGGTAGTATGATATAAGTAAAGATCTCCAGATTTGGATGCAGGATGACCTGAGTTCAAATTTAACCCCAGATAGCTGTATGATCCTGGGCAAGTCACTTAATCTCTCTCTGGCCTGTTTCCTAAACGAGCATAGGGATAATAGCACCTGGTATGTATGGGGGGGAGGTATTCAGGGAGGACTAGCACCTGACCTGAGGGGTGCTCATCCATCTTTGAGGTCCCCCTCTCACCCACTTGGGGCTGCAAGAAGCTGCAGCAGGCACATCAGCCACAGCCTGGGAAAATGGCCTCAACAGATGGGCAAAACCCAGGGTAGCCAATGGACCACAAACCCATCAATGAGTTAGGGGGTCTCTCCCGCAAGCATGTGAAAACTTTCCCTGGTGGAATGGGGGGAGGAGAACTATTCCCACAGCCATGAAGACTCTGAAGCGGGCACTCACAGCTCGCCCGGACAGCAAAGTCGCCCAGTTCATCCACCACTGCCAGGGTCAGTCCCAATTGTCTTGATTTTTTTGTCCTTCCACTGTACTGGAAAAGACCGCTTCACTTAATCCGATTCACCCAAGAGTCAAGACTTCATCCTATGATGTCACTGGTCCTCCTCAAACACAAAGGACCAAGAACAAAAGTAGCATGAATCTCCCAGGATTGTTATGAGGCCCCCATGAAGCAATATGTATAAAACGCTTTGCAACTATTAGCCATTTGATAAATGCTTGCTTCTTCCTCAGTTTCCCCCCTTTGTAAAACAAGGAAATCAGGCCAGAGGATCTCCAAAGTCCCTTTCACTTCTAAAATTTTTTTCTCTTTTTCTTTTTCAGGCTGGGGTTAAGTGACTTGCCCAGGGTCACACAGCTAGGAAGTGTTAAGTGTCTGAGATCCCATTTGAACTCAGGTCCTCCTGAATTCAAGGCTGGTGCTCTATCCACTGTGCCACCTAGCTGCTCCTAGAATCTTCTTTTTAAGCACAAGTGAATCCTTGCCTATGAAGGAGGAGAAGGATCAAGCGTAAGACTGAGAAGTGCCCTTGGGCTGAGTAAGGCTGTTTTTGCTCTCACCCACCCTGGGAAAGTATGAGCAGTGGAGGTTCCCACCCAGGCTCCTCCCAGAAACAGGCCCCACAGCCTTGGGGGGGAAACTGTATTTAGAAGACAGTCTAGAGTTCATTCTGTCTTCATCCAGCAAATGTTTACTGACTGTCCACTCATGTGGTAGAAAACCCAAAGGTTAAAGTAGAAAGGCCCCTGGAGCAAGGGTCAGAAAAAAATCCCACCCATGACACTTACTTGATATTGGACTTGGACGATTCCCTTTTCTATGAGCCTGCATCTGTTTCTATAAAAATCAGTGGTTGGGCTAAAGCAGGGTGAGATTCTTCATCTGGAGGCCAGTGACTCTGTTTCAAAATATGTATTTTTTTTGATCATTGCATTTCAATATAATTGGCTTCCTTGGTGATCTGTATTTTATTCAATGCATTTAAAAGCATGATTCTGAGAAGGGAGCCTGAGGCTGCCAGAGGGGTTCATGACACAGAACCTGGGCAGCCAGGTGGCACCAGGCCTGGAGTCAGTAAGAGCCAGATTCAAATCCAGCCTCAGACTTATGAGTTATGTGAACCTGAGCGAGTCATCTCATCCTCTTTGCCTCAGTTTCCTCATCTGTAAAATGTCCCTAATCCCTCCCTCAAATATGCATTATGTGTCTGTGTCTTCCCAACTGGATCATATGCTTCTCCAAGGCAGATTTTTTGGTATACCCAGTACATCAAAGCCCAATAAATATATGTTAATGATGATGAGGGAACAAAAAATGAGCCCAGTCGATGGACACCATGTGTCACTGACATAGGACCTTCAGCCAGCCCAGCCTAGCCAGTCTCTGCCTCCCTTGGTTTTCAATCCCTTTCTGAGCAATAGGAGCAACTCTCCCCAGGCCCATTCTCCCAGGATGAGGGGAGGCAGAGGCAGGCCCTGGGGATCAAAGGGATGAGAAGTCATGGGAAAGCACAGAAGGCCCAGGAATAACAGAAAAAGCCTGAGCCACAAGACCTGGGCAAATCCTGGAAAGGAGAGTGGAAATTTGGCCCTGTTGACATGTGAACTTTTTAAACAAAAAAGAGAGAAGAGTCCAGATTTCAAAAGAAAGATGGGACCGAGGGGTGGGGAACAGAAAGCTTCGCTCTGGGGCAGCTGGCGACCAGGACCCATTGGCAACCAGAACACATGAAAGTCTGTGCTCAGCAAGGCTCCACGTTCCCACAGTTGCTCACGCAAAGGGAGGGGGAATCTGTTGCCAGTGGGAAATAAAGAGACAAAGAAAGACTTCTTCTCTGACTGTTAATGTCCTTATGGGACCCAGCATGTCCAAAAACCACTTCTACTATGGATACACGTCAATCCAACCTTTTGGCGTTCGTTCCGCCTCCCAAGTCCCTCACCTTGGATCCTGGAAGTGGGGGAAGACAGCAACAACCACAATAAACAGCTTTATTTGATTAGTGTTTATACCCTTTTCATGCTTTAACTCCTATAGTAACATGGCGGATGGCACATTGAACTTGGAGTCAAGAAGAGAACAGGGATAGGGACTGGACATGCGATTTCACTGATCTAAGATTCTGACTATTACTACAGAGCAATATTTTATCAATTTATTAGAACAATGAGAGATTAAGGATTAAGTGTACCAAAGCGATTCAGGTCTTCTTGATTCCAAAGTCAATTCTCTACTATACCATGCTTCCTCTTAATGAATAAAACATTTATTAAACATTCCTATGGGCAAAGCATTGTGCTGAGTACTGGAGATACAAATAGAAATGTCAGGCAATCCTTGCTCTCAACAAGCTCATGGTCTCTCTCTCTCTCTCTCTCTCTCTCTCTCTCTCTCTCTCTCTCTCTGTCTCTGTCTCTGTCTCTGTCTCTCTGTCTGTCTGTCTGTCTCTCTCTCTCTCTCTCTCTCTCTCTCTCTCTCTCTCTCTGTCTCTGTGTGGGTGTGTCTCTCTCTCTGTCTCTGTCTCTCTCTGTCTCTCTTTCTCTCTCTCTCTCTGTCTCTGTCTCTGTCTCTGTCTCTGTCTCTTTCTCTCAGGGCAGGGAGGCAATTGAGGTCAAGTAACTTGCTCAGCATCATACTAGTTCTAAGGCAGCATTTGAACTCAGATCCTCCTGATTCCTGAGCCAGTGCTCTAGCATCTAGCTGCCCCCAAGGAGTTCACATTCTAAGGGAGAAGATGATAGATTGGGAAGCTTTCAGTTACAAGTCAGATGGAAAGATCCCATGGTCTTCAAGGTTCAGAAGCAAAGTAGATAGTCATCCTTCTTTGATTTCACTTCCATTTATAAAATGGTATTCAGGTCTGATGTGCTACCATTTGATAGGGCCAAGGGCTTTGGTGGCAAGCTCTTTCTTTCCTAGATCTTTGGTCCCCATAGTTATCACCCCTGTAGGAGCAGTCACCAGGCTGCATCTCCACAGGACCGCTTCCCAGGATGAGGGCTCCAGATACCGGTTTGGAAGCATTCCCATTCCCAAGGCTCCCTGGAGTTGGGGTCCTGGGTTATCCCCATTAGGGTCTAAGAGGAGATTGGCCCATGACCTGTCTCCAGCTAGGCTGGCTTTCCTGAGGGTGGCAGTTGGCTGACCTTCCTCCACAGGAGTTGTTTCCTGGGATGATGAGCTATAAGGGTTGGTGGTCTAGGGGGTGTTACTATACCTTGGCTCCTCTGCTTATCTCTTAAGTTCACATAGTAAGCACTTAATAAATGCTTGTAATTGAATTGTCACTGGTTAAGGTCATAGAGTCCAATAAAACACTTATTAGGTGCCTATTATGTGCCAGGTAATGTGCTAAGTACTGAGGATACTGCCCTCAAGGAGTTTATAGTCTAACAGAGGAGACAACATGTATATAATATACACAATATTAAACATAATTATATATTACGTTATAATTTTATAAATATGTATGTGTGTGTGTATATATATATATATACATATATATAAACAAGAGACAGGCAAGGTAAATTGGAGATAATTAACAGTAGGAAAGAATTAGCCTTAAAGGGGTTAGGAAAAACTTCTAGAAGGTGGGATTTTAGCGAAAACCTAAAGGAAGTAGCAGACCTAGGATTGAAACCCAGAATCTCTGGCTTCTGTTCTATATTCCATGGTTCTGTCCTTATCTCTGCTACTGACTCACGGAAAGATATTCCTTCTCAATTTATCCATCTGTAAAATAGGGATCCTGAAAATGATAGAATTATCTGAATTTAAACAGGGAAGGGACTTTAAAAACCATCCAGCCCAATGATCTTCTCAAGCTAGAGGATGCCCACATGACAATCACTCTACTATTAACTTCCAGTGATTAAGAAAATATATGACTGGATGAGGATGAGGAGCTTGCAATAATTTCATGCCTACAAGCCACCAGAAGGGAACCCCTGGTCTTGTCCAATTCACTCATTTACAGATAAGGAACCGTTCCTCACCCACTAACCTAAAATCATGCTGAGCCAAAGGTCATCCAGTTAGTCACAGTTCACCAATTTTTAATAGGTCTTTGGTTTTAAAAATGCAGGAAATTTACAGATGTACATTGCTCTCCATCCATGAATTTCCCATCTTCTATGATCCTTCTCCGTACCCAGCCCCTCAAATGACTTATAATCCCATTGATTTAGGAGAACCCTCTGACAATCCAAATTGCAGCCCATCCATCCCTGCCCCAGAGCTGTATTTCCCAGGTGTCACCATTCAGACTTCTTCCTTGCAGTTCTGTCTTCCCAGCAGGCTCTTGTTTCATAGGCAGAATCTTCTAACAGAATCCCACCGCATGAACGAACACAGTCCTTAAGGAAAATAAAGCCCAGTGAGCTTCTCTTAATGAAAGGCTGCTTCCTGGACTCAAGTTTTTGGGGATGTATAATTGGACAGGCATGTCCCTGTGATCTCTGGGTAATGCTACACTACCAAGGCTATCCCCCTGTTGTTACCTGCTATGTGATGTACCCATCTCTATTTTCTTACATATATGTCCTGGACAATATCTTTTATACAAATCTTCATGGGCAGTTCAGCACTATCAATCAATTCAAGTCATCAAGCATTTATTAAGCTCTTACTATGGCTAGGTACTGTGCACACCATTAGGGATACATCTATGTGTAAAAAGGAAGACGGGTCCTCCTTTCAAGGGGCTTACAATCTAATAGGGAAAGACAACCCATAAAAAGGAGGAGCAAAAACATGAAGGAAGAAGGGAGTACCCCACAAGGCCAGAGTAGTGAAAGTGGGAGAGTCAAATTTATATCACGATTGTTCAGCCATTCCCCAGTAGAAAAGCATTGCTTTTGTTTTCAATTCTTTGCTATCACAAAATGTGGGACCTTGCTTTTTAGCAATGTCCTCCTCCAGATATATAACTACTAGTACTGGCTGGTCCAGAAGGAACTCACCAATCTGAGAAGAGGGCTGCGGGAACAGAGGGTGAATATAATTTGCATCATTCCTGCACTTTAAGGACCACACCATTTTTCTATTCAACTCACTGCTGAAGCTTCCATATAGGTTAACTCCCCTATTAGAAAATGAACTCCCTGAGTGTAAAGTTCTTGAATTGTGAGGGACCGGTCGTCTGCTCAATTTTAATCCTTCTCTGGGAGGAGATCTGTAAAATCTTTTCCTCAGTGCGCAAGTTTCTTGGGAGCTCTGAATCTCCTCCAGCTCTTGTCCTTCCCCAAATCAGACTGGTCTCCTTTCAGCCTGCCTGGCGTCACAACTCTATATCAGAGCCGATTCTCCCAGACCCAATGCTGCCCTTCTTTTATCCTCCCAGAGAATAGGCATGTGAGAACTCTGTGCGGCATGGGGAAATACTTCCACCAATGAACTTGCTCCTCTTAGAATTCTTAACTCCCTTTAAAGGCCCGAACCAAAGGTCTGAGCCAGAGAACTGTCAAGTCAACCTGAGTTCACCTTGTCACTATCCAGACAACCTGAGTTCTCACCTTGTAATCCTAACACCTGAGAGCAGATATTGTCTGATTTTTCTACTCATATCCCCAATACTTATCACGGACTTTATCCATAGCAAGCACTTAATAAATGCTTCATTCATTCAATCATGGATTTTTTCATTGACCTTTGGGGTCACCTGCAATTTTGATTTTTCTGAGACTATGGAAAAAGGGATAAATAACTAGGCTTGTAATCAAGAAAATGGGTTCAGATCCTGCCTTGGATACTGTTAGGTTCTTACTAAGTGCTAATGAGATAATGAGATATTAGGTTCTTACTAAGTGCTAAGTCGGTACTTGACAATTCTCTAGTTCCAGCCTTTACTGGGAGTTTTACTTGTGAATTCCTGGGGAAGAGCTTGCATGCTTAGGAGGAGCAAGTTCATTGGTTGAAGTAATTTTTCCCAGAAGCCCTTACATTATCCCATGCCCATTCTCTGGGAGGATAAAAGAGGGCAGCTCTGGAGGAAAGAGAGAATTTTGTCTGGACGAGACTTGAGGCTGCTCTCTGCAGGAAGGGAAGTCGGCTCTCTACAGGAAGAAGAATCTGTAGGAGAGATTTGAGTTGACACAGCAGATCTCCTCCCAGAGAGCAATCCGCAGCTTCTGGAGACAACAGCATGCTACAGGATACTTCCTCTGTAATTATGGACAAATTACCTCTCTGAGTCTGCTACTCTTCTGTCAAATGGGAATCATGACATAAGTTTGTAAGGCTTAAATGGGATGATGTCACTAAAGTGCCTTATAGACTTAAAAGCACTACTTAAAAGTCAGTTATGAATATTGAATGAATGAAAAAATCATTAAGCACTCTTGTTCGGTTATTTTTGGGTCGATTCTAACTGAGCACAACCCAATTTGGGGTTTTCTTGGCAAAGATACTGAAAGGGTTTGCCATTTCCTTTTCCAGCTCATTTTACAGATGAGAAAACTGACTTGCCCAGGTTAGGTGATTTGTCCAAGGTCACTCCACTAGTAAGTAATTGAGCTCAGGTCTTCCTAACTCCTGGCCTGATGCTTTATCCATTGTACCTCCTAGCTGTCCCCCCCCCCCCACCAAAATCAAATTGTCTAGCCATTCCCCAAGAAAAAGACATTGATTGTTTTCCAATTCTTTGCTATCACAAAAAAAAAAAAAAAAAAAAAAAAAAAAAAAAAGATTCCATGAAGATTCTGGTGTAGAAGGAATCTTTATTTTAGCAATATCCTCCTTGAGGGAATGGAATTTCTTAGTAAAGAACATGCATTTTTCAGCCATTTGATTTGGTGAATTCCAAAGTGCTTTCCAAAATCATTGCAGCAATTCACAGCTCCACCAACAATGCACTAAGGTGCTTACCTTTCTGGAACCCCTCCCACACTGATTCCTCCTGTCTTTTGTTATCTTTGCCAATTTTCTGGATTTAAAATGAAACTTCAGGGTTGTTTTGATTTGCATTTCTCTTATTATTATTGATTTGGAGCATTCATTTTACCATATAGTTGTTAGTAGTTTACAATCCTTCTTTTAAGAACCCTTTGTTCATATCCTTTGAATCTGCTCTATCAGGAAATGGTCTTTGGTCTTAAATGTTTCTGTTGGTTGTCCAGGCTGCCTGGTCACCATATTCTTAAGTGAGAAGTTGGATACACATACTTTTCCTTTCTTAAGATGAGTGCATTAATTTTGCTTGTTTGGACGTTTTTTTAATTTCATGTCTGATGGCGATCTGGTTGATATATAGATCCCATCCACTTGCTAAGGTGATGTCTTTATTTGTAGGAAGCTACCGAGCTAGGAAGAATAGTAATGACTGGTGCTTATGTGGACATTTGGTAACTGGTTTCATTTAGACAACCACATGACTGGGAAGAATCTTTTTCCATTGTCTCTGTAGCATTGTTAAGAATTCCAAAATGGCCTAAGTCAGCATCATCATTTTCTTTATGCCTCATTTGTGTCTAAGGGAGTGATTCTTCTGTCACTTGGGTTCTAGAGCTGGGAATGGAGTCTCTGGCCTAGGCTAGGAGGGATGAGACATGGAAATCTGGGAGTGAGGATACTGGCAGATCAGGTTTAAAGGGCTTCTGGCAGCATTCTAGAATGCTAGAATTCTAGATTCTAGAATCATTCTAGAATGATAGACATTTCCTAAATATCTATTAGGAGATCTGCATAGGCTTTTGTGAGGATGGTTGTGAAGAGGAATGCTTCCACTCCTGGCCCTTGCTCTGGTTTTCCGGACCCTGGACCATTCTGTAAAGGGAAACCAAGATTTAGTAGTCTGGGGTCAGCAGCAGCATACGGCAGCTTCAGGTTTGTTAGTTTGTAAAATCTGCAGAGTCTGGGTCTGCTTTATGTTAAAGCACATGGTCAATGGCAACAGAAGCCCAGGCTAAGATGCAGTCTTGGCTCTTTCCTCAAGGAGGCAGTTGGGTAGCATGGGAAACAGAATGTTCAACTTAAAGTTAAGAAGACCTGAGTTCAAATTCTGCCTCTGAAACTCCCTAACTCTGATACTGTGGACACTTAAACACCACCTGCCTCAGTTTTCTAATCTGTAAATGCAAATAAGGGATATGTGTGTTCAAGAGCAAGGAAGTTATAGAGGAAGGGACAAAGTAAAACCTGGCTGGGGCTTTCCTAAATTAGCATTTCTAGTCCCAAATCAGGAGGGCAGAGCAGAAGTTTTTTAAGGCATGATCTCTGGTGTGACAGGTGAGGAGATTGAAAAGGAGAGATCACAACCATCATCAGGAAACTCTTGCTACTAAAGACAGGTAGGTGACACAGTAAAGACAGTACTGGGCCAGGACTCAGGAAATCTGACCTCTGTCTGCCTGTTTTCTCATCTGAAAAAGGGACTTTTTTAATCATATTCCTCCATTTAATAGATTAGAAAGATGAAGCATAAGGAGGTAGAATGATTTTCTAAGGTTAAAAAGCAAGTAGCAGACCCAGGATTTGAACCCAATTCTGCTGACCAGAGTTTATTTCACTAAAAGTCCCTCCCTAGTTGTCCTGGTCTAGTGATCCCACCATCTAAAAGATAATTACTGTGGGCTAAGTATAAACATAGCCCCTCTCTCTAACCATTCTAGCAGGAATCATTCTTTAGTTAGTGCTATCCTCCAATGAGTTATCCCCCATATTTAGTTTGTGCATAGCTGTTAGATCCTGAACTCCTGGAGGACAGGAACCATTTTTCCCTTTCTTTGTATCCCCAGGACTTATCTCAGGGCCTGGCACACAGTAGACACTTGATAGATGCTTAATGGCTTTTAAAAAACTGTCCTCTTCTTTTCTCTGGGCAAGAGAAAATAGTTTATTGCTAATTCCCGGAAGAGAAGAATGAACAGATAAATTAAAACATATTCAAACCCTGTCCTTCAACTACTGGCTTTCAACATTTTAAACACTGAGTCATATTTGACAGGAACTTGGGCCTCCTTCTGGCTCACACATTCCCAGAAAGAGGAGTCTACTATGTTTTATTTGGAAATTTGAGCATATACTTATCCAAGGCTTTGACTCACCTCTTCATTCAAGCCTTCCATCATCCGAACTTAAGGACCCCAGAGACAAGAAGAACTTCATCAATTAGGCCCCAACTCACAAATTTGATCCCAAGTTTTCTGACTCCAAAACCAAAGCCCTTTTCATTAAAACACACTCTCCTTCTCTTGGGGTTCTCTAAGAATCAAAATCTGCCTTTTGGCAATTTCTATGTATTTCTCCTTCTGTGTCTTGTGGCACTACCTACAATTTGATAAACACACTTTAAGTCATGACCAACTCTTCATGACACCACTCAAATATTAATTATTAAATTAACATTATATTATAAAATCAAATATTAAAATAATAATTTCTTAGCAAAGATACCAAAATGGTTTAACATTTCCTTTTCCAGCTCATTTTACAGATGAGGAAACTGAGGCTAACAGAGATTTTTTTTTCCTCCCCCCTCTAGCTTTGTCTTTGTTCATCTCGCCAGGAGATTAGTCAGCATATTAGTCAGCAATTAGTCCTTAGCAAAAGTCAGCATATGACCAAGCAGGTAACAGGAAATAACTACCTATGGGTACCATTGACAAGAATACACACAAAGTGAGCACTTTCTTCCTTGACGCTGCTTCTAAAGGACATTTACTTCTGGCCCAACCTGTGATCAGATCAGATCAGGCAAATATCTCTGGAGTTTTGTGATGTGCCTCTCTTCTCTGCCCTGACCTTGTCATTATTCCTGCTCTGAATTTTCTAAGTCAGGAGTCAAGGGTAGCATTTGTGTGAGAGCCCCACAGTGACAACCTATTGTTAGATTTTTAAATAAATATATTTATAAGCACAAAGGAATAAAATATATAAATATATTTATAAGCATAGAAGAATATAAAGCATATAAAACATATTTATAAACATATGAGAATAAAATGTACATAAAATATAAGCATAGAAGAATATAAAGTATCTAAAACATTTATAAGCGTAGAAGATACAAGTTATATGATATATGTTGATAAGCATACAAGAATATAAAGTATACAAAATATATTTATAAACAAAGAAGATAAAATGTATATAAAATATCTTCATAAACATGGAAGATAAAATGTATATAAAATATATTTATAAGCATAGAAGAATATAAAGTATATAATATATTAATAAACAGAAAAATATGAAGTATAAAAGTATGTAAAATATATTTATAAACATATAAGAATAAAATGTATATAAATATCTTTATAAATATATGAAGTACACAAGTGGGCAACTAGGTAGCCAACCCTGGAGTCAGGAGGAACTAAGTTCAAATCCGACCTCAGACACTTAACACTTTCTAGCTGTGTAATCTTGGGCAAATCATTTAACCCCAATTGCCTTGACAAGGAAAGAACAAAGGAAGGAAGGAAGGAAGGAAGGAAAGGAAGGAAGGAAAGGAAGGAAGGAAGGAAGGTAGGAAGGAAGGAAGGAAGGAAGGAAGGAAGGAAGGAAGGAAGGAAGGAAGGAAGGAAGGAAGGAAGGAAGGAAAGGAAGGAAGAAAGGAAAGGAAGGAAGGAAAGGAAGGAAGAAAGGAAAGGAAGGAAGAAAGGAAAGGAAGGAAAGGAAGGAAGGGAAGAAAGGAAAGGAAGGAAGGAAGGAAGGAAGGAAAGGAAGGAAGGAAGGAAGGAAGGAAGGAAGGAAGGGAGGAAGGAAGGAAAGGAAGGAAGGAAGGAAAGGAAGGAAGGAAGGAAGGAAAAGAAGGAAGGAAAGGAAGGAAGGAAGGAAGGAAGGAAGGAAGGAAGGAAGGAAGGAAGGAAGGAAGGAAGGAAGGAAGGAAGGAAGGAAGGAAGGAAGGAAAGGAAGGAAGGAAGGAAGGAAGGAAGGAAAGGAAGGAAGGGAAGGAAGGAAGGAAAGGGAAGGAAAGAAGGAAGGAAGGAAAATGAGGGAATTGGACTAAGTAGTTCCTGAGATCCCTTCCATTCTACACCTCTAGTCCCAAAGAGACCCCAATAGAGACTTCCTTCTAATTACTAGATTAATTCTTCTTAAAACCTTTGTTGGTTGATTGATACAGATAAGTGGATTTAGAATTAGTTGATTGATATGACCCAAAGGGGTAACTGGCACATAGTAGATGCTTAGTAAATGTTTAATTGATTACTCATTTAATGAGTATATAGAACTTAATATGTAGAATGCTCCATCCATTGCACTGGCTCTTGGGTCCCAAGTTTAAAGTCTATCATTAAACACTAGCTATGTGATTCCAATCAAGTCTCTTCACCCCTGTCTACCTCAGTTTCCTTAACTGTAAAATGGGGATAATAAGAGTACCTGCTTCCCAGTTGTGAGGATTGAATGAGATAATATCTGAGAGGTGCTTTGTAAACCTTAAAGCACAATTTAAATGATAACTGATTATTATTTCCAAAGGGATTAGGACTCTAACTCTTTGGATAATTCTTAGAAAAGAATGTCTTAACTGATTTGAAATTTCTTTCTTTTTTCCTCAGTTGGAGTTGTGACTTGCCTAGAGTCACACAGCTAGTAAGTATCTGAGGTTAGATTTGAATTCAGATCCTACTGACTCTAGGACCAGTATTCAATCCACTATATCACTCAGATGCCCCTCTGATTTGAGAATTTTAAGGCAGGAAGCAGGACTGAAGTCAAATTGATTCAATTCGTTTAGTAACCAAGGAATTTTTAGTGGAAAGTTATCTTGGGAACCTTCTAATAATAGACAAAATGTTAAATAAACTTAGAAGCAGGAATACCTGGGTTCAAAACCTGCTAGATGTTTGATCTTGAATCACTTAAATCTCTCTGTGTCTTAGTTTTCTCATCTATAATACAAATGGGTTGGAGAGGATGGTCTCTGAAATCCCTCTTGTCTGTAATCCTAGTGTCTCAGAATTCCAACCACAGAAAATCCCTACTGCAACCCAATCATGGACCAGAATCCCCTCTACAAGGCCTCTGACAAGATGCCACTCAGGATTTGATTGAAGTCTTCCAATCAGAGGAACACACCTTCCCCCTTTCTCCCAAGGAAGCCCATGACAACTAGATCAGATTGTTAGACAATTTTTCCTGACATCCAAACCCAAATCTGGCTCTCTGTATACTCCACCCAACTGTGCCTTCCAGAGCCAAGCAATCCTTCCACAGGGCCCTTGAGGAGGGATATCTATCATTCCCTTCCATATCTTTTCTTCTCCAAGCTAAGAAGTTCTACTTATTGAACCTATCTTTATATACCATGAATTTGGGGCCTTCATAATTTTCTTTGACCTCCTCTGCACAAACTCCAATTTATATGTCCTGCGATAAGAATAGAATAATTCAAAATAACAGAAGTGAAAGCCATTTAAAAACTAAAAGTACTTCCCAAACAAAATGCATTCTATTTTTTTGTTAGTTTTTCCATGCACATTTCATAGAAGCATTATAGGCAGGTTGTATATAGCATATAACCCTCACATACCTTACATGCACATGGACAAAATGACAAATATATAGAATCACAGAATTTGAGATTTGGAAAGAACTTCAAAGGTCAGTTTGTCCCACTCAAACTGAGAAGGGAGTCCTGTTATCATGTGCCTGATGAGGGTTCATTTAGTCTCTCCTTGAAGACGTCTGAGGAAGGGTTGCCCATCACCTCTCAAAGCTAGCCATCTGGGGACAGCTCTCACTGTTAGCATCTAGTCTGAATCCGTATCTTCTCTCAATGCTCCTGGTTATGATCTCTGGGGCAAATCTTATCCCCCCCCAAAAAAATGACACACCTTTAAACGAAGAAAACAGTTATCATGTTCCCTTTCCCCACCAATCTTCTCCAAGCTAAACATACCCAAATTCTCCAACTGGTAAAAGCAGAGAGTGGTTAAAAACCCATTCCAACATAAAAGAAGACAAAAACAATATACATATAGTTGGAAAAAAACAATCTATGGATAACATGAATGGCAGGTTATTTGAAATGAAATCTATCAAGTAACTAAAATCTGTATATTTAAAAGGATTTTAATTTTTGATCCATAAATTTTATTGCCTTTATTTCCTTTCTTCTGTGAATTGACACTAATTAATTAAAGTAGATATTAAAGGAACAACAAAAAAGACTATTAGGTTTCCTATGAAGAATTCACAGGAAAATATGGGTAAGAAACATGCAAGCTAGAGAGATATGGCCCTTGTCAGTGATAGAAGTAACCATACCAGTGAAATCCCAGATCTCGTCAAAGCACCCAAACAGAGCATTCATTTTATTTTTCTATTCAAAAAGATCTCCTAGAATTTAGTTTTCAACAGTATGGATGTTGGCCAAGTATTATATCAATGTATTATTGGAATGGAAATCTCCTGGAGATATGGTAAGCGTCTAGAAGCCATGAATTCTTTCCAAAATGTGATAAATCACCAGTTCTCAGAGATGTACTGCTCTCAACTCCTGTCATTAAGAAGTCAAATTGTCCAATCCACTCCTGCCAGGAGATAATGTGATCTCGAGCCAAACAAAACTCTCAGATTAAATGAGGCTAAAACTTTGATTTTCCCTCTCCTTCAGAAGTCCATTGGCTAACTTCATACATACATATATATGTGGTACAATAGATAAAGCACAGACTTGGAGTTAGAGAGACCTAAGTTCAAATGTGACCTCAGATACTTTGTATACTTTGTACTGTGTGACCTTGGGCAAGTCACTTAACCCTAGTTGCCTCAGTTTCCCCATCTGTAAAAGGAGCTGGAGAAGGAAATAGCAAACCACTCTAGAATCTTTGCCAAGAAAACCCCAAATGGGAAAGCCAGACATGACTGAACAACAAGCATGTGTCAGTCACTCTATAAACATTAGTCATTTGATGTACACAGCAATCCTGAAAGATGGATGCTATTATTATTCCTGTTTTACATTTTTACAGTTTTTCAGTTAAGGAAACTGAGGTTAAGTGGCTTATCCAGGGTCACACAGCTGGTATTTGACGCAAGATCTGAACCCAGGTCTTTTTGGCTCCATCTCCAGCAATATTTTAACCCGTTTCCTATAAGAAATAAAAGTAAGAAAGTAAATGTCAGGAAATCTGGTCTATAATAATAGGGGAAAAGAAGATAAAATGGGACAAATCAAGACATGCTAATTTTTAGGGGAATGTGAATACAATTGACTTAGGTTCAACAAACTCTGTCTAGTACTTACTATCCCCTCTCCGCAATTACTAGCTCTGTGACCCTGAACAAATCCCATAATGTTCTTGACCTCACCTTTGCCATCTATAAAATGAGGCATTTGGATTAAATGGTCCCTGAAGTCCGTTCCACTCCAAATCTATGATTATGGGTTCAGAGATCTTTAATTTAGAGCTGAGAGAGACATTAGAGGTCAGCCCTGGGAGTAATAGGAGGATGGTCAATGCAACGACATGGAAAAGAGAGATGGAAAAGAGCTTCCCTGTACAGTTGCTGTTCAGTGGTTTTTCAGTTATGTCTGATTTTTGTAACCCCATTTTGAGATTTTCTTGGCAAAAAGTACTGCAGTGATTTGCCATTTCCTTCTCTAGCTCATTTAACAGATGAAGAAACTGAGGCAAACAGACCAGATTTGAACTCACAAAGTTCAAATGGAGTTCTGATTCCAGGTATCTAACTTTCCCAAATTGGTACACTAGCAGCTAATAAGTTTAATTCAACCCAGTATATAGATCAGGAAACTGAGGTCCAGTTTCCTGGTGGGAAGATTTGCCCAAGGTCACACAGATCATGGATCTACGGTGGGATTTGAATCCATGTCCTCTCACTTTCAATGCAGTGCTTTTCTCATTTGGAGGTCACTGGTGCCCTTACAGAGAAATTTTAATCAAATGATAAGAATGGAGACCAGACTGAAAGGGACTGAAGGGAGAGTTGGTAGTTAAGAAAAAAATATGGTATGGTAGATAAAAGCATTGGACTTGGAATCCAGAATCCTGGATTTGAATCCCATTCTCATTACCTTGTTAACACTTACCACAAGGTTGAAACGGGTGATATATTCAAGTGTGGGCTGGCCTAGACTGCTCTTATTATGCCTTCCAGCTGAAAGTCTGTGGTTCTTAAATAAAATGAATTAAATTGACTTCAGTCCCACTCCCTGCCTTAGAATTCTTAACCCAGCCAAGAAGAATCACTGTCTCAGAGTTCTTCAAAGAAAATGAGTCTAGATTCCATTGGTGGGAGAGGTATATCAATGTATTATAATACTATAGGTAGGAAGTTCTCCAAATTTCCCATCTTTCCTCATAGGGACCACAGGCAAAGTATTCACTTCTCTGCAGCAGTTTCTTCATCTGTAAAAAGAGGGAAGAAGTAAATCTGAACTCAGATCTTCTCTATTCCAGGCCCAGTGTTCTATCTTCTAGGCTACCCTGCTTGCTAAGTGTATATGTCAAGTGTTTTAGTAAAGCACAAAGTGTTGCTGCTCCTCTTTTCAGAAGGGGGGACTATGTGTGAGCATATTACATAGCGGAATCAGACATGACTGATGTACTCAATGGTGGGTTTTGCTGGACTTTTTGTTTTTCTATTTCTTTTGAAAATCTTTGTTACAAGAGATGGCTTCGTGTTCAGAAAAAAGTGTTAAAAAATACCAATAAGAATACATTATAGAAACTGAATGTTACTGACATGTCAGGTGTTGTCTCTCAACCTGACACTCTGCTTGGGAAAGTCATCCACTGACCCTTGGGCTCTTGGAGAGTGGATACAGAAATGCCTTGCTTTAAGGAAATTCAATATTTATGAAAAGTCAGAAAAGAAAACAGCTAAGTTAAGAGGTAATTTTTACAAGTCCTTGACAAAAGGATCATTTACTTTGTGGAAAATTTTATCACAGGTTCTTTTAAATAGTGAGCTCTTCTGATTTAAATGTAAAAACATTTGCAAAGCCAAAAAGTGCCTCCTTGTGGCTAGAAGCTGACAACACAGGAGTATTATGGGTGAAAGTGACCCATTTATTTGGAAACTAGAGAGAAATTAGCTCATTATTAGAGATCATTCATTTGAGCTTTTGACTCTAGAATAAGAATAAAATCTTCCATGTGATTTGTATCAGGACTGCAGCAAAAGCTGTTTCTAAACTTAGGACTGCCTCCCACCCCCCACTTTCCTGATTAAGGGAGAAAAATAACTAAACCATCTCTGCTCTGAGACCTAGAGATTCCACCTGGTGGACCCCGAGGAGGTCAGATGTAGAAAGGAAGAGCCCAGAAATAGTAAAATGTTCAGGGCAGAATTTTTTGTGGTTAAAAAAAAAAGAAAGTTATTGCCTATCAGCCAAGGTATGGCTTTGCAAATTGGAGTTCCAAAAAGTAATGAAATATTGTTTAAGAAACAAGGAATAGTATTGAACATGTATTGGTTGACCTGCCATGGCGGGGAGGGGGTGGAAAGGAGAGGAAAAATTAGAACAAAAGATTTGGCAATTGTCAATGCTGTAAAATTACCCATGTATATATCTGGTAAATAAAAACTATTAATTTAAAAAAATGAAAAAAAAAAAAAGAAACAAGGAATAGAAAATATACAGAGAATCATGGGAAGACTGCAAAATGCTCAATTAAGACCCTTCCCTCCCCATTTCTGTCAATTTCTAATGCCTCCCACCAGGTTAACTTGTATCTATTTTATGCACATATTACCTAGATATACGCTCAAATGTATACCTATATATGTAAATGAGCATTTATTATCAACATAATAGTATTATCTACTATGTACCAAGCACTGGCCATTCAAAGACAAAGCATAAAACAATCTCTATTTTCAAGGAGCTTATATTCTAACAGGGAATCTATTATGCTTACGTCTATACCTATGCCCATGTCTACACCTATGTCTATATCTGTGTCTATGCCTACGTCCATGTCTATATCTGTGCCTATAATTATATCTATCCCCAAATCTATACTTATGTCTGTGTCTATATCTATGTCTATATCTATACCTATGTCTATGTCTATATCTATGTCCATGTCTATGTCTTTGCTTATGACTATATCTATACCTGTCCTATGTCTATGTCTACATTTACATTTACATCTATGTCAATGCTGATATCTATACCTATGTTTATGTCTGTGCTTATGTCTACATCTATGTCCCTGTCTATGCTTATTCTATGTCTATATCTATACCTACGTCTATGTCTATATTTACATCTACATCTATATCTAATCTATATCTATATATCAATATCCATACATTTATTTATCTCTATGTCTATCTCAATTGTATATTGTCTTCCTTCTTAGAATATAGTCTCCTAAAGATCAGGGACTGTTTTTTTTTTGTTTGTTTGTTTTGTTTTTGTGCATATTGTTGTGTTTATTTTATGTTTTTATTTTTGTTGTATTTTGTGTTATGCCCAAAATATAAAATAACTCATATTACATAAGAACTTAATAAATGTTTGTTGATTAAGGTTAATTAAGTAGAGCCAAGAGAATAATTTATATGGTCACAACAACATAAATAAAAGGAATAATGAAATGAAGTACAGAACTGACTGCTCTTGGCCCTGACAAGAGACACCACTCACCTTTTTGCCAAGAGATGGGGAGCTAGGGCTGCAGAATGCTGCTTACTCTGTCAAATACAGTTGTTTTATTGGACAATTTTGCCTAAGTTTTTAATTTTGCTTTGGTTCTCTCCTAGGCCCCATGATCTTTTACCTCTACTCTCTATTTTTCAGTGATGTCATCAGCTCCTATGGGCTTAATTATTACTTCTATCGTAATTTACCTAATATGGCAAGGTAATTAGCCTAATAACATCATTCCTGACATTTAGGGGGCATTTAATAAGTGCTCACTAATTGATAAGTTGACTTGTTACAAGGGAAGATTTTATGGAGAAGAAGGGCAATTAATCAACATTTTTAAGGTAATCAGGGTGAAGTGACTTGCCCAGAGTCACATAGCTAGTAAGTATCTAAGGCCAGATTTGAACTCTGATCCTCCTGACTTTAGAGCTGCTGTTCTATCTGCTGTGCTTTCTAGTTGTCCCTAATCACCAGTTTGTTTGTTTTTTTAATTTAAAACACATCAATAACACTCTTTTAAGGAAAAGATCCTTTGAGCTTCTTTGATGATAGACTATAATGTCTCCAAACTGTTATGACAAGAATATTTTTCCTCACCCAGGATCATAACCAGTATATTTCAAAAGCAACATCTGAACTCAAATTTTCTCAGCATCAAGGTCAACTTTGTATCCTGATGTCAAATTGCCTCCTGAAAATCTGTAATAAGGTTAATCCCTTATACTGAAAATTAAGGCTCATGCTTTCAATACTAACATCTCTCTGATGTGATAGTAAAATGTTGAACATCACTACTTCCAAAGAACCAAAAGTGAGTATTATCCATGGAATGAAGGAAAAGTGCATGGTGGATAGAGCAAGAGAAAACATACAATTAATGAGAAATTCCAGAGACATCATTCAGGAACTGTAGTATAGGAAGAGAAAATGAGAGAGAAGAATTACAGGTGGACAACTACTGCCCCACTGGTAGGTACCTTTAATGTTGGGGGAAAGTAAGGAAGGCTATAGAACATTGAATGAACCCCTCTATTGTGGATGATTAGAAAGAAATGGATGAGAACTACACAGATGGAATAGAATTTTTATCATTGAGAATGATTTCCCATATGGATGAGATCATGAATCATTTCAGCATTACTCTTAATGTATCTTAAAACCAAGATAATAGTAGAAAATTCAGATATATCTCTGCTTCACTTTAAGTCAGATCAATATAGTTTTAAAAATTCATATGTAAAAAGCTATGGAAATAGAAAAGTAGAAGTAATTATTTATTTCTTAACCTATTCAACATTTTGGGTTTCATTGTTAAGTTTCCATTTGGGTCTGTGTCTTTGGTTTATAATCCCTGAACGGATTATTATTTTTATTGTATTATAATCTCTGTAAGCAGTATTACTCTTTCTGCCTTTTTACATTTGTTTGCATCATCTCTATGCCTTAGTACATAGCCAATTTTTGTGAAAGTTTCAAATGTTAAGAATTTGTATATTGTTTTTGTTGTACCATTTAGAAGATGTCTTCCACCTTTTAACTCTAATTTCTCCTGCAATTTGTTCGCTTCTATACTTTCCCTTTTGTTTATCTTAGAAGCAATTATTTGTATTTTAAAAGAATTTTTAGTTTCACAAAAACATTCATGGGAGAAGTGTTTTCTTTTAGAGTTCTATTTTAGTTTAAACGAAGACAATTTTCAAAAACATGTTTATACATAATTATTATATAAGGTTAAACTGATTTCTTCAGTGTAGGGAGTTCCCTATATGGAAACTCCCTCTACCAATGTAGATCAGTTTATAACCCATAGTCTCAGAAAGTTTGCTAGGGACTGAGAATTTAAATGACTTGCCCAGGATCACAACCAGTGTGTATGTGTGGTGTGGTGTGGTGTGGTGTGTGTGTGTGTGTGTGTGTGTGTGTGTGTGTGTATACATATAGTGACTTGCCCAGGATCACACAGCTAGGAAGTGTTAAGTTTCTGAAAGTCAGGTTCTCCTGACTTTAGGACTGGTGCTCTATCCACTGTACCATCTAGCTGCCCCACAACCAGTATATTTCAAAAGCAGCATTTGAACTCAAATTTTCTCAGCATCAAGGATACAATTTTGTATTGTTGCCTCCTGAAACTCTAAAACAAGGTTAAGCTCTATTGTGTCCCATTGTGGCATAGGATACATCTGTCACAGAATGTCCAAATGGGGGAATCTTTCCTCTAATTTTTTTTTCATTTAAATAAGAGCCATAGACCCATTCAGAAAATTTTACTAAAGAGTTCAGAATTGAAACCTATAACAATGAGAGATAAGATTCCCCCAAAGAATCTAACTAATCTCACTTTAAGTCCATGACATGAAGAAACTGGAGATGTTTGACATGGAGAAGAAAAGATTCCACAATTGTATCCAAGTATCTGAGGAAATATCATATGGTTTTGATTGGTTTTATAGGGTTGGGGCCGTGAAGTCAAGAAAATTTGAGTTCAAATCTCATCTCCAGACATTTAATAATTGTATGATCCTGGGCAAGGATCCTTGCTGGCTCCCACTTTCTACCTGTGGAAAATGAAGTAGGCGGATTTAGTAGAATTTACGATGTCTTGTAGCGATGGAGGACATGACCGAGTTGACATGACAGATCTTATCTCAGCTCCTTCCTAGCTCTGAACTTGCTGATCTCTGAGGTCCCTCACACTCCAAGATTCTGTAAACCACCACTCCATCAGCCAAAAAACTTTAGAAATGGGAATTTTGCCCAAGTCTACCTGTCTTTAGTTATACCAATGGCCAAATTCCTTAAGTCCTTTTAAACTCTACCCAAGGAAAAAATAAATCTCAACAGAGATTAAAATAAACTACCCGATTCAACATTATTTGACAGAGCTAGATTCTAGCCAACAAACTGCCTTCCTTGGGGAAAGAAATAGTGCAGGTTTACTCTGAGATGACCTATAAATTAACAGAAGCCTTTTCTGAATTACTACTTATCCCACAGCAATCTCAGTTTAGCTTTCTTGCAAACAATCTCAAGATATCTTGATAAAGTGGAAAAAGTTTTGGATCTGCAGTCAAAAGAGTTTTTTTGTTCAATCACATCCAACTCTGCATGACCCCATTTGGATGTTTTCATGGCAAAAATACTGGGGTTGTTTGCTATTTACTTCTCCAACTCATTTTACAGATGAGGAAACTGAGGTAAACAGGATTAAGTGACTTGCTCAAGGTTACAAAGCTAGGAGGCCAGATTTGATATTTTCTCGGCAGAGATATTGGAGGGGTTTGCCATTTCTTTCTCAGCTCATTTTACAGATGAGAAAACCGAGGCAAACAAGATGAAATGACTTAACCATGTCACAGCTAATAAGTGTCTGAGATCACATTTGAACTCAGATCTTCCTGACTCCAGACCTGACACTCTATTCACTGTCACCCACCTGCCCCAGAAGCCAGAAGACCAAGTTCAAATCTTGATTTTGTCAATTGATATAATGAAACTTGCACATGTCACTCCTCTCAGGGCCTCAAATTCCCTTCCCCTTCAGTAAAAGGAGAGGCTGTGTCAACTAAATGATCTCTAAGTTTCCTTCTAACACAAAATCTGTATTCCTATGGCTCATTTATATTAAATTCTGGCATTAGATATTGAATTTTATTTTAGGGGAAAATATAAAAGATATAGTGAGAAATAGGGAAGAAAGGACTGGCCTTCAAATCAGAAAGACCAGGGTTCAAGTCCTTCATCTGAGACATAGAGTTTTTATGATCTGCCCTCCTCCCCAATCAAACAACCTTCTGGGATTGATATGTATGTATGTATGTAAATATAATGGATGTATATTTACCCTATTGCATCAGTAGAGAGAATTTCTACACTGAAAGTTCCTTACACCAATGAAATCACAAGTCTGGATAAAGAAGGGGGGAAACAAAGACATTTTAAAAGGTATTTTTCCTCAAAAACATCTTCCTTCTAAAATTCAAATACAGAATTTGAAAAGAAGCCAGACACACCACACAGTGATCTTCCAT
Organism: Sminthopsis crassicaudata; assembly: GCF_048593235.1. NCBI lineage: Eukaryota > Metazoa > Chordata > Mammalia > Dasyuromorphia > Dasyuridae > Sminthopsis > Sminthopsis crassicaudata. The sequence goes on along the minus strand of NC_133617.1, from coordinate 34,740,361 downwards.
TTGAACCTATAAGGAAATTTCCAAGGCTTAGGAATACAGTAAAATCTTCCATAACTGCCTGTTCAGGATATAGAAGTAAACTGGGGTTCTTAAGGGTTTTGCCAGCAGAAATGATGCCAATCCTGAAAGGCTTTGAATACAGCCCAGTAGCCAGATTATATGTCTAACATCCAAGAACCAGACTGGTTAAGTTTGGAAAAGCACATCAGAAAGCCCTGGCTACCTCCGTCACAGTGCAGGGAAGCTTTCAGATTTAGGGTCAAAGGGCCCAAGAATGACTCTGGTTCAATCACTCACCAGAGGTGAGATCTTGGGCAAGCCACTGGGAGTTCAGCTTCCTCTTTGTTAACTGAGGGTGTTGGATTAGAAAAACCTATATAATCCTTTCAAACTCCAAATTGTTGGACCTAAATGACAATTTTTTTCAATGAATGAAGCCCTTACTGTATGAACTTGGATTAGTCATTTACCTTTCCTGAGGCTCATGAAAAGGAGAGGGGATTTTGTCTACCTGTCCAAGATGCTGGAGAACTTTCTAATTTTTTCTGTAGATACCAAGTCAAGTCAGATCAAGTCAACTCTTCTTGCCTTTTTATCTTCTTATATTTGCTCCTTTCAAATCTCAGCTAAAGCCCCTTCAGCAGTCAGCCTTTCCTTGTCCTCCTGCATCTTAGTACCTTCCTTCTAGACCATTCCCATCCTGTGTCTGTCTTGTTTGCCCGTCTTCCCTGTTAGACTGTGAGCTCCCCAAGGGTAGGTACAATCTTTGTCTTTCTTTGTATTAGTGCTTAACACAGAATCTGGTACATAGGGGCTACTCATCAAATGCTTAATATTGCTGTGCTGTAAGAAATGATATTGGATCATAAATTTAGAGAAGCATGGGAAAAACAGATAAAGAGAAATCAAGTACGCCAAACCAGGAAAGCCATCAACACAATGGGTACAACAAAGGAAATGGAAATTCTAGGTAATTATCATGATCAAGGTTGACATCAAAGAATAGATATAAGAATCTCTCTCTCTCTCCCTTCTTTGTAGAGATAGTGGTCTATGCTATGGAACACTGAGTATGTTAGTAGAGGTGGTGGTCTATGGGTATGGAACATTGAGTATGTTAGTAGAGGTGGTGGTCTATGGGTATGGAACATTGAGTATGTTAGTAGAGGTAGTGGTCTATGGGTATAGAACACCAAGTTAGTAGAGGTGGTGATATATGGGTATGAGTTAGTAGAGGTGGTGGTCTATGGGTATGGAACACTGAGTATGTTAGTAGAGGTGGTGATCTATGGGTATAGAACACCAAGTTAGTAGAGGTGGTGATGTATGGGTATGAGTTAGTAGAGGTGGTGGTCTATGGGTATGGAACACTGAGTATGTTAGTAGAGGTGGTGGTCTATGGGTATGGAACACTGAGTATGTTAGTAGAGGTGGTGGTCTATGGGTATGGAACACTGAGTATGTTAGCAGAGGTGGTGGTCTATGGGTATAGAACACCAAGTTAGTAGAGGTAGTGATGTATGGTATGGAACACTGAGTATGTTAGTAGAGGTGGTGATGTATGGGTATGAGTTAGTAGAGGTGGTGGTCTATGGGTATGGAACGTTGGATACATTGATAGATGTGATAGTCTATGAGTATGTAGCTAAAACAATGTCAGACTCCTTTGACTATCTGTTAGAGGTTCTGAATAGTTTTATGTCTCTTTTACATTATTATAAGGATGGAGAAGAGGGGAAGGCATAAATTGGGAAACTAAGAGAGATGTAAAAACAAAGAAAGTTTTAAAAAGATGAGCCATTGCTTTAGTGAGAAGGATGGGGTCATTAAAAGAGTTTTTTCAATTTCATTCTGGACCCGTTTTAGTGTTCATTTGTACCATCTGTCCCCAATGCACAGACTAATGGACAAGCTCTACAATGTGTCCATTCAGCTTCCTGTCAGAATCTGGGAAATAGACATGGTTCATCCAAAATGTCCCTAACCTTTGCGATATGCTAACCATTCCCCAACATACCCAAACCACACAACACATTGTAGAGCTTGTCCACTGGGCTGGACAGAGCTGGAAGAGCCCTCAGCAGCCATCCAATAGAACCTATCCCAAAAAGGAAGCCCCTTTGTAATATAGCCAACAAATAGATAGGTTGCGATCTGTGTCTTTGGACAAAAGAAAAATCGAGGTGGACAGAATCATAAATCCATTTACTGTTGTGGGTTTTTGTCCTTTGTTCTTGAAGAGGATCATGACATCAGGGAGGTGGTGCCATGACATGCGAGTTGAATTTACTTGAGGGAGGGCTGTGAGAGGTCACCAGACTCACTTTCCCCTCCAGAGCCATCTGGGACCAGTGGCCAGATAGAGATCAAGATGATTGAAGATGGCCTTGGATGCCAATGGGAGATCTTGGCCATTTTAAGCTCAGGTCTTCAGTAGGGCCCAGTTTGACTGAGGCAACACCCATTCGGTGATAAGGTTAGGTAGCAATTGAGGCAAAGAATCTCCTCTTTAGACTAGTCCCCCAAAATATAAATAAATAAATACAGGCAAATCTTCAGAGTTGTTTTAATTTGCATACCTCCTATTTGTGGTGATTTGGAGCACCTTTCATGCCATCATTCACCAAGCCTAAATCTCTTTTTTTTTTTTCCTGAGGCAATTAGGGTTAAGTGACTTGCCCAGGGTCCCACAGCTAGGAAGTGTTAAGTGTCTGGGACCAGATTTGAATTCTCTACCCATTACACCAACTAGCTGCCCAGACCACCAAACCTAAATCTAAGTGAAAATTTCTCATCAAGAGAAACCCAAGAGGCAATCCATTCCACTTTTGGAAAGCTGTAAATCAGGAAATGTTTCCTTACATCCTATGGAAATTTACCTTACTGCAACTCAACCCTCACCCTATTCCTTTCCAGCCTCCTCATCCCTCAGCTGGTCTTGATTCTGCCCTCTGGAGCCAAACAGAACAAATCTAATCCCAATTCCACATAACAACCTTTCTATTATTTGAAGACGTTTAGAATGTTTTTCAAGTCTTCTTTTTTTTTGGACTAAATATGTCCAATCCCTTTAACCAATAATCATACAGCATGGATCCAAGGCTCTTCATGATCCTGGACATTGCCCTCCTTTATACATTCTCCCCCTTATCACTACTTAAAGTTGTGTCCAGAATGGACTTCAGATGTGATTCAGTGAGGAAGAAAAAGTGGATAGAGTTATGGCTCTGGAGTCAGGCAGACCGGAGTTAAAATCCAGCCTCAGACACTTAACACTTCCTAGCTGTGTGACCCTGGGCAAGTCACTTAACCCCAACTGCCTCAGGGGAAAAAAAAAGAAAGAAAGGTGCGAAGGTCTGGTCTAGCTCCTCTTGTCAGGATAAGCAAAAGTCCTTGCCCCACGTTGGGCGCCAATTGTAGCGAGCTGTCGTCTCTAGAAGCTGCCGGATCACTCTCTGGGAAGAGATCTGCTGTGTCTACTCAAATCTCTCAGACAGATTCTTCTTCCTGTAGTGAACCGTTGTCTCCAGGCAGTTGCTGTTAACTCTTGTCCTTAGAAGTGACTTCCCTTCCTGCAGAGAGCCCCGTCAAGCCTGATGCAATGCAGAGTCTTTCTTCTTGAATCCTGGCTCTGAATCTCCTCCAGCTCTTATCCTTCTCCAGGCCGATCTGCTCTCTGCGCCCAGTGCTGTCTCTTTTATCCTCCCAGAGAATGGGCGTGGGATAATGCAAGGGCTTCTGGGAAGAACCACCCCAGCCAATGAGCTTGCCCCCTCTATCAAGTCAACCTGAGTTCTCACCTTGTAATTGTCCAGAAAACCTGAATTCTCACCTTGTCACTATCCAGACAACCTCAGTTCTCACTTAGTAATCCTAACATCTCCCCCTTTCTTTTGATTTAGAACATAGGACAGTCATGACCTTGAAACATAAATCCATCAATATGGGAAGTATTACAGATAATTACATAAATTACATAAGCACATAGTAACATAGTAACATAACACATGCTAGAAGTATATAACATAATCATAATCAAATAATCATAAATTGAAAATTTATAAATGTCCATAAGTCCATTGTCCATTAGTCTCATCTTGTGTGAGGAAGTCCAATGATTCCTGCTGGTTTTTAAAGTTCTTTAACAGTCTTCTTATTATCCATGCTCTTTCAGTGTCAGATGTTTCTTAGATCTTCTCCTTTATTTTGAGGTCTTTCTCTTTTTCTGTCTCTCTCTGATGGACAAGGCGAATATGACTCGTTGGCACCCATCTGATTCCTTCTCCTGCTGAAGAAATACAAGCAAACCCTCTCTCCCAGGCAGTTAACCTATCTAATTTCCTTCTATTTACCACTTTCTAAATCTCTTCTCATCATCTGACAATTACATTGGAATTGTTTGCACTGGGCACAGCCCTGTTGGTTTAAAAGGCCTGTATTCTCCCCAAGTGTAATCCATTTTTGGATTTTACATAATTCATGAAATTCCGCAAGCCATAATAAATTTTCTCCAGGTTCCAGACATGTCCTTGCTATGGATTTCCAATCATTCGGGGTTAGGACTTCATAAGACAAACCATCTAGTAACATTTTGACATAAGCTGATGTAGCCCCATAAAGGGTACAACCTTTTTTCAAATCCTTAATTTTATTCAAATCTAAAGGTGCACATCTTCTCCTTTTTTTACCTACAGAGTCAATCTCTTCAATCACAGGATATGCATGTATAAAATCACTTATATCCTGTCCTTCTCTCTTAGCTTTAACCAATGCTTTTTCTAATCTTGTCATAGGCTTAGGCTGCTTCACAGGCAATTCTGTTTGTGTTTCTGCCTCTTCCCCTCCTTCTTCCTCCACCTCTGAAGGTGGGGTTGATGTGGGCCTGTCAATAATCTGTTCTCTAGGCAGGGTTGAAGCTTCTTCAAGAGAATCATACCATAATTCCTCATTTAAATCCTCTTGCTCTAGGGAAAGATCTTGATCTTTCCTTTTTTCCTCACACTTCCTCCTCTGTTCATTTTTAGAACTTTTCCTTTTCCTACAACTTGCTTGATAGTTTAAGGCTAATTGAACTATGTTGTAGATATAAAATACTTCTGCAGAAATTGAACGAGGCCCATTTTTTGCTTGAAATTCTTTCATTTCATATCCCACTAGCTTCCATTTATCTACATCTATCTTTTCTTCCTCTAAGAACCAAGGGGATGTGCGTCTTAATGCAGCCAAGAGTTTAGCAATCTGTACCCAGGTTACAAGTAAACTCTGCTCATCAATTATCTTGATTATACTCTCTATAGTACCACTCCTGAATGGGGGTGGAGCTGAGGTTGCTTCTGGGGCTGGGGATGAGTCGGCTGAGGTCCAGGGATTGAATATAGCTAACATCTGCCCCATTTCAGCTATAAGAGATTCCTGGTTTAGCCCTTAACAAGTTAAGTTCCTTATTTATCTATTAGCACGCTCACTTAATCTTTAACAAAGTTTCCTCGTTACTCACGGTTCTGGGTCAGAGAGACTGAGATCTAGATCAGAAGCTTTTCCACTGGAATCAGGACTGTGTCTGTCCCTGTTCGGGCGCCAAATTGCGAAGGTCTGGTCTAGCTCCTCTTGTCAGGATAAGCAAAAGTCCTTGCCCCACGTTGGGCGCCAATTGTAGCGAGCTGTCATCTCTAGAAGCTGCCGGATCACTCTCTGGGAAGAGATCTGCTGTGTCTACTCAAATCTCTCAGACAGATTCTTCTTCCTGTAGTGAACCGTTGTCTCCAGGCAGTTGCTGTTAACTCTTGTCCTTAGAAGTGACTTCCCTTCCTGCAGAGAGCCCCGTCAAGCCTGATGCAATGCAGAGTCTTTCTTCTGGCTCTGAATCTCCTCCAGCTCTTATCCTTCTCCAGGCCGATCTGCTCTCTGCGCCCAGTGCTGTCTCTTTTATCCTCCCAGAGAATGGGCGTGGGATAATGCAAGGGCTTCTGGGAAGAACCACCCCAGCCAATGAGCTTGCCCCCTCTATCAAGTCAACCTGAGTTCTCACCTTGTAATTGTCCAGAAAACCTGAATTCTCACCTTGTCACTATCCAGACAACCTCAGTTCTCACTTAGTAATCCTAACAGAAAGGAAAAAGACTTTCCTAATTGTTAGAAATGATGTCTCTGTCTATGCAACCCAAGATCACTTTTTAGCTGCTAACTAATATCAAATTTCCAGTCCACTAACCTCCCCTCCATACACACACACATCTTTTTCTAGACAATTTTCTGACTAGGCTTCCCCCATTCTGCATTTCTGAAGTTGATTTTTTGAACCTACTATGGGACTTTACATTTATCCCTTTAAATTTTCATCTTATTCTATTTGGAGCAGCATTGTAACCTATCAAGTTCTTTTGGGATCCTGAGTCCGTAACCCAATATATTAGTAATATCTCCATCTTACTTTAGCTAGTATGATCAAATATGGTGAGCAAGCCTTTTATCCAAGTTCTTGCTCATGCATTAAACCGCACAGGACCGAGCAGAGAAAGAAACATCGCTTCTTTGTGGAAGTGTTTGTTGTTGTTATGGTGATGGTTCTCCTCTGTTTTAAAGGTAGGGTTTATTGAGTAGTGGAGAGCTTTGGATCACAAATTACAAGTTTCTTTTAAAATTAGGTCCCATGTATAGTAAAGCATCCTAATAATGAAAACAAGAAGAAAAAACTGCATTATAAAGTAAAGAGGGCTTCCCAGGGATGTGCTGGAGATAGCTTTTAAGAACTGATTGTCAGATTTTCATTGTCATCGTTTACTCTTCAGAAATCAACAAACAAATAAATCTGTACATCAGTCTTGACTCATTGTCTTGTTCATTGTTGGATTTAAAAATGTGACAGAGAAAATATAAATAACAGGTTAAACTTAAAAGTATATCATGCATATTTTCCCCCTGGAGAACCAGTCATTAAATATTTGCCAGTATTCTCTTGGATTCTTTCCAGTTGACTGAGATCTTTGAGCAAAGGCAAAACCGCTTGTCAGGAACGATGGAGACTCTTGTTCAGTTATGGATTAGACTAGCTGGCTGCCCAGGTCCCTTCCAGCTGGGACATTCTGTGAAGCCCATCAGCGACATTTCTCACATAATGGATGAGTTCCTCTCTGATACGAATGCACGGGGAGACAAATTTGCAATCTCTAAAGGTAACCAGGGCTCACCGTGAATAACTCCCCTTCTATCGAGTGCTCTCTAATGGTGTGTTCTACATTTTTCTGAAGGAATCTGGTGGGAAGAGAACATTTCCAGGTGTTTTATTCAGGATAGAGCACTGAGCCCAGAGCTCAAATCTGGTCTCAGATACTAGCTGTGTGACCCTAAGCAAGTCACTTAACCCCATGTGCCTCAGTTTGCTCATCTGTAAAATGAACTGGAGAAGGAAATAGCAAACCACTCCAGTGTCTTAAGTAAATCCAAATGGGATCACAAAGAGTTGGACATGACTGAAAAATAAGTGAACAACAGTCAGCTTGGCATGGAGTCAAGGAAACTTGCATTTAGGTGTTGTCTCTGTCACATACTGGCTGTGTGACCCTATGCAGGTTCCTTTATTTCTCTGAACTTCAGTTTCCTCATCTATAAAACAAGGCTATAATCTATCTATCTATCTATGTGTATTACCTATAACATGTGTATATATATATATATATATACTTCACAAAGGTATTATGAGGCTTAAACATGATATACATATGCAAAGGTTCTGCAATTATAACAGAGACATCATAAAGCTAAAGCGATCTCAGAGGTCATCAAGTCCATACCCCCCATCCATTTTACAGATGGGGAAACCGAGGAACCGCCTGCCTAAGAGACACACCGAGGACCACCCTGCTTGGAAGTGTCTGAGCCAAGCTCTGGACTCAGATCTGACTCCAAGCCCAGAGCTTTATTCTCTTTGCCAGCTACAGAACTCCTTCCACCACCTATGAGTTCCATCCGTGTAAGTGATGAATCCTCTGAAGTCCTCCTTTTATTCCAACTTTCAGGGAATATTTCCATTGGGCTGGAACCAATTACCGTAGTTGGCCTAATCATCACCTCTTTGAGCAGAATGAATTAGGAGAGAGTCCTGTGGCGGTGTCTGAGTCTCAGAGAAATGAAATTTCTTGCCTAGAATTACACAACTACTTGTCTAAGGGGGATTTGAACTCGGCTCTTGGCCCGGCTCAAGTTCCAGTGCTCTCCTCTATATTTCTTCACCTCTCCGTGAGGAGATTAAATACACAATATTATATGTAAAGTATCAAGAGGTTGGGGTCCATTCCTCCCATCCAAACAAGGTCAGATGATGACAATGACGATGGTGATTGGCTTTGGCACCTATAGGGTGCCTATTATGTGCCAGAATAGGTGGCGAAATGGAGAGAGCGCTGGGCCTGGAGCCAGGAAGATCTGAGTTCGCTTCCTAGCTGTGTCTCCCTGGGCAAGTCACTTAACTCTGTCTGCCTCAGTTTCCTCATCTGTAAAATGAGCTGGAGAAGGAAATGGCAAACTATTTCAATATATTTGCCAAGAAAAGCCCAAATGGGTCAGGGCAGTCAGGCATGACTGAAGTGCCCCAAAACCTTAAGCACTTTACAATTATTACAGCATGTGAACCCTCACAACCCCCTTGGGAGGTAGGCACTGGTTTATTCTCATTTCACAAATGAGGAAACTGAGGTAAACAGGGTGACTTGACCAGGATCACACAGCCAATCAATGTCTGAACAGCAATCTCTTCTCTTGGCTAAATGGCATAATTTTGTCTCACCAGGCCAGGAATGACAAGGCACGGCCCCTTGATCTCCAGCCTCTTTGGGCATGTAAAGCAGAGCTGTCTGCTCACATTGGATTAGGTGTCTGAATTCTGACAAACTCCATGGCTTTCCTCCATGTCAAATTGCTTCCATGTCCTTTTCTGTCCTCCAGCTGCAATGAAGAGCCTCCCCTGTCTTTTGTGGATGTTTCTCCTGGCGATCATCCTGATAAAGGCAAGAACTATTTCATAATAATGGGTACCACAAGAATTATTCATTGGTCAAATGGACTGATTAAGTGCCTACTGTGTGCACTTCTTAATAATAGGTACCACATGTTAAGGACTTATTAATCAGTCAAATGGAGTTATTAAGTACCTACCATGTGTACTCTTATTAATGGGCACCACAGGTTAATGGCATTCAATCAGTCCAAAGGACTTATTAAGTGCCTACTGTGTGCACTTCTTAATAATAGGCACCACATGTTAAGGACTTATTAATCAGTCAAATGGAGTTATTAAGTGCCTACCATGTGTACTCTTATTAATGGGCACCACAGGTTAATGGAATTCAAACAGTCCAAAGGACTTATTAAGTGCCTACTGTGTGTACTCTTAATAATGAGTGCCACAGGTTAAGAACATTCAATCATCCCATTGAACTTAATACCTACTGTGTGCACTTCTTAATAATAGGTAAAACAGGACTTATTAATTGGTCATATGGACTTATTAAGCGCCTACCATGTGTACTCTTAATAATGGGCACCACAGGGTAAGGATATTCAAGCAGTCAAACGGACTTACTAAGTGTTAACCACAGACTTTGGGCCTTGGATACTAAGACAAAATGGAAAGCAAACTGCTTAAAGATGCATGCCCTCTCCCAAAATCAACAGCCCTTGACTAAATCTCTAATCTGGACCAGCACCCGGATTTCAATGATATCTAAGACTATCTCAACTAATAGAAGGAAGCACATTCTCTGCAGTTAATGGGCTTAAAGAATTGTCTGGATATTGAGAGTTTAAATCAAATCAACACTCATTTATTAAGCTCCTATTATGTGCCAGGCACTGCATTAAATAGCACCAAAATTCTGAAAAAAGCAACACAATGGATCCTAAGAAACATAGGAAATGTGCACTGAGTACAGCCCTGTTAGCACTTTGGGAGCCATCTGCTTTCTAGATGAACAGCTTTTCCACTTAAAAATTAGCCAGGAGAGAGTACTGTGCTGTGTTCTTCCACTACCGCCCACCACATTCATTTGTATTTCTTCAGAGAATGTGTGACCATGGTCGAGTCACTCAATTTTTCCATTAGGAAGATGGAGGTGATTTCAGTTTAGTCATTTTTCGTCATGTCCAACTCTCCATGACCCCATTTG